>NC_090269.1:130445899-130746872 GCF_040414725.1 Anabrus simplex
GGTCAGGAATGGAATTAATGAAGCCCCCATCTAGCAGCGAGGATAGGAATTGTCCCGGCTGCCAAAGCCTGTCGCACTCCTCTGGGGCAATGATTAGGAACGATAGATGAAATGAAATGATATTGGAGAGTGTTGCTGGAATGAAATATGACAGGGAAAACCGGAGTACCCGTAGAAAAACCTGTCCCTCCTTCGCTTTGTCCAGCACAAATCTCACATAGAGTGATCGGGATTTGAACCACGGAACCCAGCGGTGAGAGGCCGGTGCACTGCCACCTGAGCCACGGAGACTCTAAAATTTTCATAATAGAATGTACATTTTATTTATTTATATATATTTTATTTGTTTATGTATTTACTGTATGTGCAAATTTAGTCAAGCACCATCTTTACAGGGAAATGGGGGCAGGGGAGGGAGAAGAATGCCACTTGAAGAGAAATGTGTTGGGTAAAACACAGACACCCTGATTGCAAAGTTTTAGGAATTAACCATACACAGTTAAAATGACCAGTTAAAATGACCACTTGCATTCATTTCCATTGTTACCATCAACCAATGAGAGTAAAAAGAGAGAGGGAAAGGTAGTAGTAAATCGACCTCAATATGAACAATATTACTTCATTGCTTGCCTCAGTTCGGAGAGCCCCAGGTTTGATTCCCGTCTGAGCCAGTCACTTTAACTGTGTATGGTTAATTCCTAAAACTATGCAGACAGGGTGTCTGTGTTTGTCCCAACACATTTCTCTTCGTATAGGATTGACATCAGGAAGGGCATCGGGCTGTAAAACCAAGCCAGATCCACATGAGCAACATCGTTTGCACTCACGACCCCATCAGTATGGGAAAGAAGAAGAAGAGACAAAGAGGTATGTTTACTTAATACATGTAAATGAAGAGAAAAAGAAATGGAGATAAATTTAAGGAGGTGGTGGTGTAGATATGGTATTTGTCCCAGTCTTGCATGCATTTTTGTTGTTCCGAGGAATGTTTAAAACAGTATGACAAAAATGTACATAGGAAATTCTGTGTTATCTATACTAACATATAAGAGGTAAAGTTAGTTTGTAGGCTATATAATGGATAATCTCAGGAACTACTGGACCAATTCTAAAAATTATTTCACTAATAGAAAGATACATTATCCCCGAGTGCTATAGGCTATATTTTATTTTCAAAGCAATTCGAAGGGCAGGGGGGCGGGGGGCAGGCGACGGGGTGAGATATAAAAATAATAGGCTAATGTAGGCAAAATATTGAATTTGTCGTACAAGGGTGAGACAAAGCTCAATTTAGGCCCCTTGACGCAAAGAACAAAACTTGGCAAGCCCTATGGGTTATGAACATTAAAATAATAATAGTTTACACCACCTTTCCAATACTTATCTTTCCTTATATTTAGGATATAAACATTATAACATCCTAAATATAAGGAAAGATAAGTATTGAAAAGGTAGTGTAAACTATTATTCTTATTTTAATGTTCATAATCTGATGTCCAATACAGTCTAATATGAGATTTATTACTTGTAAAGCTCTATGGGCCCGAAAACCATGTTTTAAGGCCCTAACACCAACTATTACAGAGATATTGGCACCACACCACCCTTGCTCTAGGAATCGGATAAAGAAATGAACTGCTGTAACCATGGCAACATCAGCTCCAGGACTCTACAGCAGCGAAATTATCTACAATGTATCCCAAAAACCTAACATGTTACAGACATGAAAAATGGTATTTGGAATCTCATTTAAAAATAAAAGAACACAAATTTTTGTTTTCAGAAAATCCACTTGATGGGAGAGGGGGGAGGTGAAAAGACGTGAGGAAGGAGTTGAATTCTTTATATGAGGATACACATATCTCAGAAACTGAAGATGTTATAGACATTAAGACTGGTATTTGGAATCTCCTTTAAAAATAAATGAACACACTTTTTTTTTTGGAAAATCCACTTAAGGGGGTGAAAATAAAAAAGCGGGTGAATTTTAAAAATGAGTATTTTCTTCTTCTACCGCTGTGTCGCACATGTGGATTTGACTCTATTTTACGGCTGTATGCCCTTCCTGACAGCAACCCCTGTGTGTAGGGGTGTAATTACTATTGCATTTTCCTGTTGCGGTTGGTAATGTGGCGTGTTGAGTAATTATGAACAGGAGAGTGTTGGGATAAACACAAATAACCTGTCCCTGAGACAGAAGAATTAATCACACGTGATTAAAAACCCTGACTCTGCCCGGAATCGAAGCCAGAACCCTGTGAACCGAAGACCTCAACGCTGACCACTCAGCCAAGGAGTGGGGCAGTTTTTAAAATGAGTATATCTACAGTATATCTCAGAAAATCAACATGGTTACAGTTGTGAAAATTGGTATTTGTAGTCTCCTTTAAAAATAAACACGTACTTTTTGTTTTCGGAAAATCAACTTAAGCTGTAGATCGAAAATAAGTGAAGGAGTTGAATTCTCTTTATGAGGATACTTATATCTCAAAAACTAAGATGTTACAGATGTGAAAGTTGGTATTTGGAAATTCCTTTACAAATAAAGAAAACTTTTTTTTTTCCCCAGACATAAAAGAGGACTGTTTCTGGCATATAGAGTTCTGTATCACATGTTCCAGATTTAGGTCTGCCAGTAGCCTGGTCATCTTAGCCCCAAAAGGGCAATGCCACAAACGTGGTTTACAAAGAGGTTCTGGGGTAAATGAAATGTAATTTTTTGGCGAGTTTTTATACTTTAGGGATTTACAGATAATGTTTTAGTGCAATACCGAGGAACAAGTAATTTTTCTCAAATTATGAATCCTCGCGAGCGAAGCCGTGGGTAACAGCTAGTATTATTTTATTTCTCATGTTAAATATAATGTTAAAAATAGCATAATATACCAGGTGTATGCATCAGTCTTTTCCAGTTCCACTAATAGATGGCGTCAGCGAACAGTACACAGCATATGAATTTGATACATACCCTACGTCAGTTTGTTCATCTGATATTAACCTACCAACGCACACAAGTTGAGTCCGCCAAACACTAGCGTCTGTGTGTATTGTTCAGTGATCATGTCGACATGAATTGCTTTTCTTATTTAATCAAAAGAAAATGGCTGTGGAAAGTCATCGTTTGCTGGCAGAAACACATGGTGAACAGGTTCCATCGATTAGAACATGTGAGATAATTTAAACGTAGTGATTTCAACGTGAAAGGCAGTGCATGCTCTGGTAGCGGTATTGTGTATTATGAACTCTTGAAGCCAGGCGAAACCGTTAATGCATAACGCTATCACCAATAAATCATTAATTTAAATCATGCATTGATCGAAAGATGGCCAGAATGGGCCAGAAAACATGACAAAGTGATTTTGTTACAAGACAATGCGCCGTCTCGCACAACAAAACCAGTGAAAGACACCTTGAAATCGCTTGGACGGGACATCCTTCCGTACCCGCCGTACTGCCCCCACCTGGTGCCATCTGACTGTCATCTCTTCGCATCAATGGAATACGTGCTCGCAGAGCAACACTTTAGCAATTTCTAAAAGTTGGAAAATGGCTTGATGAATGGTTTGCCGCAAAAGACAAGCAGTTTTTCTACCATGGTATTTATAACTTACCTAAAAGATGGGCAAAGCGTGTAGAAGCCGATGGCCAATATTTTGAATAAACAAAAAATGAATTTCACTTGAAAATTACATGCTTTCTTTACCACGAAAACGGCAAAAACTTATGCACACACCTGGTACAAGACAAATTTATTATGGGGAAATTTCTACTTCATGATGTCATATTGCACATTGTTTATGGAAATTAAGCATTTCTTCCAACAAGACAATCTCGTACTTCACACTACTTTCTGAATTCAACAAAGATGTTGCTTGTACCTCTTACTGAATATCCAAGAAGTGGAAATGAATTATAGTCAGTAATGGAATAAGTTGAGTAATTAACACACAATATCATTATAGACATGATATAGGCCATTGGGCTTATGCTGTGTCAAGAAAATAAGGTGATATTCTTTACATTTCGCAGAGAACTTCGCTCTGCGTCTTCAGAAGAAAATCTCGATTGTCCACGAGAAAGGCTTCTCAGACAATGAGGTTTGAATTTAGACGTTATAATAGAAGTGGAAGTACGTTCATTCATCACCAGATGGTTCACCGGATGCAGTACAGCGCTAGCGTTCGAAGCGGAAGCTGACAGAATCATCAGAATCAGTCTGAGGTCACATAACACAACAGATGTATGCACATATGAAGGTATGACATTGACACAAGCCAGAAATGAAACATCTGGCGATGAGGAACATACCACTACCACTTCTATTATAACATCTAAATTCAAAGCTCATTGTTTAAGAAGCCTTTCTCGTGGACAGTCGAGATTTTCTTCTGAAGACACAGAGCAAAGTTCTCTTATAATCTATTAACTTCATTTCCGTATTGATTGGTATCACAGTATAAAGATAATTTAAAAGTCACCACCTTATCAATACACAGATTTATTTACATCAAAATTGGTAAATTAGGTCAAGACCGGTTTCGATCCCTAAGGGATCATCTTCAGTTGACATACATATAAAAAAGATATTTACAAAAACATCACATGTATAATATTAATCTTTTAGTTAATTCAATTGACTCAATTTTTTTTTTGTATTTAGAATGTTGGTGGGTACATCTTAGTTTGAAAACATGTGTGTGAGATTTATAGGCTCACTATGTCTAAATTATTGCATATATAGGTCCTATACTTCTTTACATACAGTGTCAAAATTATTACATTCAATATAATTTATCTATTTGATAAAAACACTGGCAAATTGCTAACTGAAATGGTAAAGTGTGTACATTTTTTAGTTTAAAAGTACATGTTGTTTTTTATATGTTGTCATATTACAATTTATATTACAAAGTATTGAATAAAATTATTCTTGCATTTGTGCACATTGATAATAGTGAGACTATTGTAGGATCTTCAAAAAATATACCGTTGTTTGAGGTATGTCACTGTATATCTGCTTTTTTGAAATGTCAATAGCCTAATTACATTCTTATATAAGTTATGAAATTTCACTTTTTATAGTTCGGTCAAATGGAAAAAACATAGAATAACTTCGTTAATTTAGATTCTTCATGACTAAAATGCTGGTATATAGTACATTATTAAAATGGATCCTTAATACTAAAATACAAGTATGTGGTACCTTCTGTACTTGTTTTATATATTAAAATGGGGTTTACATTTATTGACATTAGTTCTATGGTGTGTTACCATTTGTAAAGTTGTGGTCTAGTATGAAGGCCAGTTGGAAATGTTTAAAGTTAGTCTGATGGGAAATGGTTCAATCCCTTGTTTATATTGTTTATTTTTGCCGCTTGTTATGTACAAGCATGGGATGATCTAGTTAAAATGAACTCTTCATAACTAAAATATTGGTATATGGTAGCTTATTAAAATAAATTCTTTACATTAAAAGTACTAATATGTAGTGCTATATGTGCACATTTTTCAAACGTAAGATAGGGTTAACATAGGTTAACAACAGTACTATGGGTTGTTACTGTTTGTGAGATTGTAATCAAATCAAAAATCAAAATCTCTTTATTTGCAAATGAGGTGTCTACCTCGGTGGCAAATGGTACACTAAAATACATTATTGTCAAGCACTAAATATTAAATTAACAAGAGAAGAAAATTTTTCCTATAACACAATATTATACAATTTACGCTAACAATGTTTTCTATTAAACAGGCAGCTCATCCTTAATAAATTTATATTGTTTACAAAATTCTACTTATAATATCTCCTGTACTACTGTACTTACAAATATAGTCAACTGATATACAGTATGTGGAATTACTTCAAATGATACTATACAACTGGTATAACATTAATATTTACATTGCATTTATTTATTTACTTTTTTTTTTTTTTTACCCGTTCTGGATCCTAAGTAGCATAACGACCTGCTGCGTCTTAACCAGAGCCCCTTTTGCCACCACTTTTCAGAGTTCCTGAAGGGCCTTCACAGCTACCGTAGCGGTCCCAGGGCCCTCGAAGTCCCCACTGTACTTCACCCCTACAGGCAGTCCCCTACTTTGGCTGTCCAAACTCCTTCGACCAGGGGATGGAATTAATTTATTCACACACATTTTTTTATTTACACCTGCACTGGTCGAATGCCCTCTAACACTTCATTTATTTTCTCTGTTGCTGTTTATTCTCTTCTTGAACATCTGTACAGATTTTGGAAAAGGATCAAACACTACCCCTGGTAAACTGTTCTACTCCTTCACACCCTTCCCAATGAATGAAAATTTACCCCAATCGCTTCTGCTAAAATTCCTTCTAATTTTATATTTGTGGTCAGTCCTGCCGATATAATTATTTTCCAACTGAAGCCTCTCACGGATATCTCCCCCATGCTTCTTCTCCTGTATAGGCTCTATATAATCCTATAAGTCTACTTCTTACTTAAAGTTTCCCACCCAAGTTCCTTTAACATTTCTGATACACTACTCTTTCTCCTGAAATCCCCTGTTACAAATCTTGCTGCTTTCCTCTGTACACTATCTATTTCTTTTATTAGGTATTCTTGGTGAGGATCCCGAACACTGTTTGCATATTCCAATAATGGACGAACCATACTCAAGTAACTTTTTTCTTTTAATTCTTTATTGCATCCTTTAAGTAGCCTCATTATGACATGTAATGATCTGTATGCTTTCCCAACAATGTCATCAATATGACCCTTCCAGTGCAAATTACTTTCAAATCTCACACCTAAGTATTTGCACTTGCCAACTTTTGGGATAACTACCTCATCCAAAGTATATTCAAATTCAGTTTTAAAGCTCCTGTTTGTAAAAGTTGTAACAGTTGATTTGCCTCCATTAACCTTCATATTATTTTCTTCAACCCATTGTTGGATACTTTCAAGGTCCCTTTGTAATTCTGAACAATCCTCAATGTTGTTTATTTCTCTATAAACAATTATGTCATCTGCATACAATCTTATTTTTGATGTTATATTGTTCCCTAAATCATTTGCGTATATTAAGAAAAGTAACGGACCGATTATACTACCCTGTGCAATTCCCTTCCAAACTTTCTCTTCCTGAGATACATTATTTCCTACTTTGACTTTCTGGACCCTTGAATTTAGAAATGCTTTTATCCAACGTGTAACCCTTACGTCCAATCCTATTCCCTCCAATTTCTTTAATAATATTCCATGTTCCACTCTATCAAAGGCTTTGGAAAGATCTATGGCTATGCAATCTAACTGACCTCCTGAATCCAAATGATCTGATATGTCCTGCTGAAATCCCACCAGTTGTGCCTCACAAGAAAATTTCTTTCTAAATCCATACTGGCTCCTCATGAACCAATTTTTATCATCACATATCCCTCTGATGTACTTCGATATTAAACTCTCCAGAATTTTACAAACTATACTGGTCAGGCTGATTGGTCTGTAGTTCTCTGGTTTCCTTTTATCACCCTTTCCTTTATAAATTGGTATTATTATAGATTCCTTCCATTCCTTTGGTATTACACTATTATTTATGACATAGTCAAAGAGAAATTTTAAATAAGGCACTATGTACCACCCCATTGTCTTTAATACCTCCCCAGTAATTTGATTACTTCCTGCTGTTTTCCTTGCTGAAGCAGTTGGATTTCTCTGAAAATATCTTCGTTTGTGAATGAGAAGCTTCTTGTTTCCCTGTCTCTCTCCCTCTCTATCTTCTCTTTCAGTTTCCAACTCTTGACAATCATCTACTGAATCTCCAAATTCCCTACTAAATAGGTTTGCTTTCTCAGTATCTGTTAAATAGTGTTCACCCCCTTCTCCCACCATTGTAGGAATTTGGATTCCTTTTCCTTTTTGATTCCTGATATATGAATACAGCTTTTGCCATTTCCCTTTGTGGTCATTACCCTCTTGAAGTATGCCATTCATATAATTCTCTTTTGCTTCCTTTTTCACTCTATTCAGTTCCCTCATTAGTTGTTTTCTAGTTTCTCTACTCTCCCTACCCTCTTTGATTTTCCTGTTTACTATTCTACATTTTCTTTTTAATTTTCTTATTTCCCTTGTATAATTAACAGGGTCTGAGGTCATTTTACCCTTCTTAACAGGTACAAATCTCTTCTCTCCTTTCCAAATAATTCCTTTAAATTTAGCCCAGAGTGTATCCACGTTACTCCCTTCACTTATCCAACAACTGAATTGTGATTTAAGGTAGGTCCCAAATTCATCAACTTTAGTTTTTCTGTACAATTTCTTGTCTTGTGTAACCCTCTTATTAAGCCTTTTTGGTACGAGTCCTACATCCATTATTACAGCCTTATGGTCTCCTATTCCTTCAATTACCTCAGTTTTATCAACAATTTCCCATGGTTTAACCAAGAATACATCTAGTAAGTTATTGAGACGAGTCGGTTCTTGTACTACTTGTGTAAATCCTCCCTCCCAAATTAACTTATTTGCCAGTTTCTGTTCATGGGCTTCACTTGCAGCTCCTTTCCATTCAACTTCAGGCAAATTTAGATCTCCCCCAATTATTACCATATCATTATTATTGTTTTTACGAGTATAATCTATTATTTTTTCAAAGATTTCCATGTCTCTTTCCTCCCTTCCAGGCCTGTATGTTCCTATAATTCCCACCTCCTTCATATTATCACAAACTAATTTTATCCCTAATATTTCATCCCTTTCATCGGTAAACCATTCATGTGAACAGTAAGTTTCCTTCACCAGAATAAACACCCCACCTCCCTTTTTATCTCCTCGGTCTCTACGATAGACTGTGTACCCTTCTGGAAATACTTCTCTATTACCCACCCCTTCTTTCAACCACGATTCCACTCCTATCACCACATCAGTCTCATAAGATTCCAACAATACAACTGGTCAGTTAGAAATATATGAAATGTTTACATAAGTAGGACCGAATACATATTTATACTATGTTGCTTTGCCTCTTTTTAGAAGTGAATTATGTGTTGTAGTATAGTATTTGTTGCAATTTTGTAAGCTGCTGCTGTTGTTGGAGTTATCTTGAGATTCTGTATGTTGTTAAGAAAACATTTTCCTTCTTTTCGCGTGTCGTTACTAGTTGAATGGGTGACTATTGTGAAATGGAGTGCGTTTGAAATGTCGTGCGTCTTGGTAAAGTTACAAGTTTGTTGTGGCGTGGAGGCTTCTATATGTTGTAAAATAATGAATCTGCAAGCAGAAATAATAAGTGTATAATATGATGTGTTGTAGAGATGTGGAAAGTAAGTTATATGTCGTATCACTTACGTTAAATGTTGAGACCGTGTATTCCGCGTGGCTGCCTGTCGGGATCTGTTGCGTGTTATTCTGGGGCTATAATTTGTGGTGGCGGAGGGGAGGTTTGAAGGGATGGGTGGAGCGCTTGTGATGGGAGTGGGGTTGGAGGAGGGGAGATCTTGGAGCGGTTTATTTGTATGTATGGATTGTTGTTTGTTGATTCTTTTTAAATAATAATCTGCTAGGAGGGGAATAATGGCGTGGAAAAGAATATTGTTTTTGTCTGTATTTTCGTTCAAGTTAAAATCTGGGTTGATGTATTTATCTAGGTTTATGTAGAATTCTTCTAATATACTGAGCAAGGGGCTTTTTGGATTAGTATTAAGGATTTGCATGTCGTTATTGATACTTGTAAATTTGTGCTTTTGATCATTAATGTGCTGTCCCATAGCTGAAAAATGTCTATATTTGATAGCATTTACGTGTTCATGATATCGTATTGAAAAACTTCTTCCAGTAAGCCCTACATAGCTGACTCGGCAGTCACTGCATTTTAGGCGGTAGACACCTAAATGGTTGTATTTGTTTATGTTGTTAACTGTTTTGGAATTGTATAGTATGTTAGTGTTGTTGCGTGTGGTTTTGTAAGCTATTTTTAGGCCTTGTTTTTTAAAAATGTTCGTTATTGAGTGTATATGGTTACTGTTGTAAGTAAATAAAGCGTATTATTTTTTATCTTTGACGGTTCTAGTTAACTTAGTTTTTGGTTGGTTTTTTATTTTGTTAATGATCCGGTTTATCATTTCTCTTTTACATCCGTTTTGTTTGGCTATTTCGTGAATTAGGTTCAATTCTTTGTTTAAATCTTTTTTCGTAAGTGGAATATTATATGCTCTGTGTATCATGCTATATTATGCGGCTTTCTTGTGGGTGTATGGGTGGGTGGAATCTATTTTTATTGTGTTCGATGTATGGGTAGGTTTCCTGTATATGTTGTAAGTTAAATGGTTGTTATGTCTGGTTATGGATATATCTAAGTAGTTAATAATGTTATTGTTTTCAGTTTCCATAGTAAATTTTATGTGAGGATCTGTTTTATTTAGTTGTTCTAAGATTGTATTTTCATTGGTATGCCTATTATCCATTATAATAAATACATCATCAACAAATCTGCACCAAAGGATAATGTTTTCTATTTTTTGGATTTCTTGATGTTCTAGGTAGTCCATGTATATTTCAGCTATTATACTTGATATTGGTGATCCCATGGGTAATCCTTTTTGATGGTATATGGTATCATGAAATTTGAAGTAATTGTTATTGATGGCAAAGTGTAATAATTTTATAAATTCATTTATTTCTAACTTGCTTAGTTTGCTATAGTTGTTAAGATTGGATTCTATGATTGTTATGGTTTTTTGTGTAGGTATATTAGGATACATGTTTGTTATGTCATATGTTGCTAGTTTGTAGTATTGTTCTACTTTTATATTTTTGGTAATATTGCAAAATTCTATTGAGTTTTTTATGGTTTTATTTGCCTGAAAAATGTAATGTTTTTTGAGGAATTTTTGTATGAATTTTGACAGTTTATAGGTGGGACTTGGTCTTTAGTTTATTATGGGTCTCATGGGAATATTGTCTTTATGGATTTTTGGATAAGCTTTAGCAGTAGGTATTCCTGGGTTCATTGTGATCAATTTTGTAGTTTCTTGTTCATTTAAAAAAAAGTTAGTGTTTTTCAGCAGAGTTTTTAAGTTCTTTTGGATACTGTTGGTTGGATCTTTGGTCTTAATTTGGAAGGTTTCGTCTTGGAAACAAGTTTTTGTTTTTGTTATATATTCCTCTTTATCCATAATAACTGTTGTGTTTCCTTTGTCTGCTTTAGTAATTCCAAAATAAGACCAAAGATCCAACCAACAGTATCCAAAAGAACTTAAAAACTCTGCTGAAAAACACTAACTTCCTTTTAAATGAACAAGAAACTACAAAATTGATCACAATGAACCCAGGAATACCTACTGCTAAAGCTTGTCCAAAAATCCATAAAGACAATATTCCCATGAGACCCATAATAAACTATAGACCAAGTACCACCTATAAACTGTCGAAATTCATACAAAAATTCCTCAAAAGCATTACGTTTTTCAGGCAAATAAAACCATAAAAAACTCAATAGAATTTTGCAATATTACCAAAAATATAAAAGTAGAACAATACTACAAACTAGCAACATATGACATAACAAACATGTATCCTAATATACCTACACAAAAAACCATAACAATCATAGAATCCAATCTTAACAACTATAGCAAACTAAGCAAGTTAGAAATAAATGAATTTATAAAATTATTACACTTTGCCATCAATAACAATTACTTCAAATTTCATGATACCATATACCATCAAAAAGGATTACCCATGGGATCACCAATATCAGGCATAATAGCTGAAATATACATGGACTACCTAGAACATCAAGAAATCCAAAAAATAGAAAACATTATCCTTTGGTGCAGATTTGTTGATGATGTATTTATTATAATGGATAATAGACATACCAATGAAAATACAATCTTAGAACAACTAAATAAAACAGATCCTCACATAAAATTTACTATGGAAACTGAAAACAATAACACTATTAACTACTTAGATATATCCATAACCAGACATAACAACCATTTAACTTACATCATATACAGGAAACCTACCCATACATCGAACACAATAAAAATAGATTCCACCCACCCATACACCCACAAGAAAGCCGCATACTATAGCATGATACACAGAGCATATAATATTCCACTTACGAAAAAAGATTTAAACAAAGAATTGAACCTAATTCACGAAATAGCCAAACAAAACGGATGTAAAAGAGAAATGATAAACCGGATCATTAACAAAATAAAAAACCAACCAAAAACTAAGTTAACTAGAACCGTCAAAGATAAAAAATAATACGCTTTATTTACTTACAACAGTAACCATATACACTCAATAACGAACATTTTTAAAAAACAAGGCCTAAAAATAGCTTACAAAACCACACGCAACAACACTAACATACTATACAATTCCAAAACAGTTAACAACATAAACAAATACAACCATTTAGGTGTCTACCGCCTAAAATGCAGTGACTGCCGAGCCAGCTATGTAGGGCTTACTGGAAGAAATTTTTCAATACGATATAATGAACACGTAAATGCTATCGAACATAGACATTTTTCAGCTATGGGACAGCACATTAATGATCAAAAGCACAAATTTACAAGTATCAATAACGACATGCAAATCCTTAATACTAATCCAAAAAGCCCCTTGCTCAGTATACTAGAAGAATTCTACATAAACCTAGATAAATACATCAACCCAGATTTTAACTTGAATGAAAATACAGACAAAAACAATATTCTTTTCCACGCCGTTATTCCCCTCCTAGCAGATTATTATTTAAAAAGAATCAACAAACAACAATCCATACATACAAATAAACCGCTCCAAGATCTCCCCTCCTCCAACCCCACTCCCGTCACAAGCGCTCCACCCATCCCTTCAAACCTCCCCTCCGCCACCGCAAATTATAGCCCCAGAATAACACGCGACAGGTCCCGACAGGCAGCCACGCGGAATACACGGTCTCAACATTTAACGTAAGTGATACGACATATAACTTACTTTCCACATCTCTACAACACATCATATTATACATTTATTATTTCTGCTTGCAGATTCATTATTTTACAACATATAGAAGCCTCCACGCCACAACAAACGTGTAACTTTACCAAGACGCGCGACATTTCAAACGCACTCCATTTCACAATAGTCACCCATTCAACTAGTAACGACACGCGAAAAGAAGGAATATGTTTTCTTAACAACATACAGAATCTCAAGATAACTCCAACAACAGCAGCAGCTTACAAAATTGCAACAAATACTATACTACAACACGTAATTCACTTGTAAAAAGAGGCAAAGCAACATAGTATAAATATGTATTCGGTCCTACTTATGTAAACATTTCATACATTTCTAACTGACCAGTTATATCAGATTACAATCTCACAAACAGTAACAACCCATAGTACTGTTGTTAACCTACGTTAACCCTATCTTACGTTTGAAAAATGTGCACATATAGCACTACATATTAGTACTTTTAATGTAAAGAATTTATTTTAATAAGCTACCATATACCAATATTTTAGTTATGATTAGTTCATTTTAAGTAGATCATCCCATGCTTGTACATAACAAGCGGCAAAAATAAACAATATAAACAAGGGATTGAACCATTTCCCATCAGACTAACTTTAAACATTTCCAACTGGCCTTCATACTAGACCACAACTTTACAAATGGTAACACACCATAGAACTAATGTCAATAAATGTAAACCCCATTTTAATATATAAAACAAGTACAGAAGGTACCACATACTTGTATTTTAGTATTAAGGATCCATTTTAATAATGTACTATATACCAGCATTTTAGTCATGAATCTAAATTAACGAAGTTATTCTATGTTTTTTCCATTTGACCGAACTATAAAAAGTGAAATTTCATAACTCATATATAAGAATGTAATTAGGCTATTGACATTTCAAAAAAAGCAGATATACAGTGACATACCTCAAACAACGGTATATTTTTTGAAGATCCTACAATAGTCTCACTATTATCAACGTGCACAAATGCAAGAATATTTTTATTCTATACTTTGTAATATAAATTGTAATACGACAACATGTAAAAAACAACATGTACTTTTAAACTAAAAAATGTACACACTTTACCATTTCAGTTAGCAATTTGCCAGTGTTTTTATCAAATAGATAAATTATATTGAATGTAATAATTTTGACACTGTATGTAAAGAAGTATAGGACCTATATACGCAATAATTTAGACATAGTGAGCCTATAAATCTCACACACATGTTTTCAAACTAAGATGTACCCACCAACATTCTAAATACAAAAAAAAAATTGAGTCAATTGAATTAACTAAAAGATTAATATTATACATGTGATGTTTTTGTAAATATCTTTTTTATATGTATGTCAACTGAAGATGATCCCTTAGGGATCGAAACCGGTCTTGACCTAATTTACCAATTTTGATGTAAATAAATCTGTGTATTTATAAGGTGGTGACTTTTAAATTATCTTTATACTGAGCAAAGTTCTCTGCGAAGCGTAAAGAATTTCACCTTATTTTCTTGACACGGCATAAGCCCAAAAGCCTCATGTCTATAAGCATGGGCCGTGAAAGCATCAATGGCATACAATATCATTGCTTAGTCATCACTGGGGCCCATATTTTAATGTAATATCTTTTTTTTTTTTTAATTTCTACTTGCTTTACGATGCACCGACAGACAGGTCTTATGGCGACGGTGGGATAGGAAAGGGCTAGGAGTGGGAAGGAAGCGGCCGTGGCTTTAATTACGGTACAGCCCCTGCATGTGCCTGGTGTGAAAATGGAAAAAAAACGGAAAACCATCTTCAGGGCTGCCGACAGTGGGATTCGAACCCCCTATCTCCCGGATGCAAGCTGACAGCTCCGCGGCACTAACCACACGGCCAACTTGCCCAGTTTATGTAATATCAAAGTGTAAAATATGTACATAAAAATGTAGTAAATATCAGTGAAATATGTAATTGTATTTGTTACCATATTTCTGCGGCTCACAGAGGAATAGAAGCACCTGGGTTGAATGGGCAGACAAGCAATACTCAAGTTAAACTAGCAAAGTTCCAGAAATTTTATTTCTTTGTTCTCTAACAGACTTTAGTTTCATCACAGTAAGTTTACAATTCTTAGAAGATCAAGGTTGCTCGATAAACCCTTATAACTTTGAGACAATAGTGGAGCTCATCAGTTCAAAGAAAACAAAATAATAGCTAAATAGCTCTGACACCGGTACAACATGAGCCTACTGGCTCCTAACAGGTACAATTATCAAGAGACTGAGCTCCCATTTACATGAACATGACCATAAGATAGAGTTGATTCAAATTCAAACAGAGGCTAGCCTTAAAATTTGAGAAAGAGACCATGTGTCCATTATTACACTTCCAAACATGGACCACAACACATTTCAAAATTCTTTTACAGATCAGCCCCATAATGAGCTACTGATACAGTCTTTCAAATGACATTAGAAATAGTGTGCCATACGTTGACCATCTCTTATCTTTCTGTTTCGTTTTTCTGCCAAACTCCTTGCCTTCTGTTACATATGTGTACTATTGACATGGCTATTATGGCCAACTTCGACTTCAAATTGTACATAGGTTCTCGGAATGTACTAGAATTAAGTATCTTACCTCGGTGGAACTGCTTTTATTTTTCAACATAGTCTCCCTGTAGACTAATGCATTTGGTCCAGCGATGTTCCAATGCCTTGATCCCATCTCGAAAATGAGATTCCTCCGGGCCTGCAAAATATCTCTCCAATTTGGCTGTCAGTTCTTCCCTTGTAAAAAATCTCCGTCCACCGAGGAAAATTTTCAGCTTGGGGAATAGATGAAAGTCTGATGCCAAATCAGGTGAATAAGGTGGATGTGACAATTCGTACCCCAGTTCATGAAGTTTTGCCATGGCAATAACACTTGTGTGCGGCGGAGCGTTGTCCTGATGAAAGATGACCTTTATCCTTGCCAAACCAGGCCTTGTTTTGTGTATCTTTTCCTGTAGTTGGTCTAGGTTTGCATAGTATTGCCCTGTAATTGTTTGGCCAGTAGGAAGATAATCTACCAGCAGAATGCCTTTTGCATCTCAGAAAACTGAGGCTATGACCTTTCCGGCCGAACGCACTGCCTTTGCTTTCTTTGGTGGTGGTGAATCAGCAAGTTTCCACTGGTTTGACTGCTGTTTTGTCTCTGGGGTGTAGTAGTGGACCCAAGTTTCATCTGTAGTCACAAACCAGCACAAAAAATCTTGTTGGTTGCACTGAAAACGGGCCAGACTTTGTTCGGACATTTCCAATCTGGTGAGTTTATTGTCCAATGTCAAGAGCCGCGGCACCCATCTTGCGGATAATTTTTTCATGCCCAATTCTTCGGTTAAAATATAATATACCTGTTCAGAAGACGTCCCTAAAGCTTCAGCAATCTCCCGCACTTTCAGTTGACGATCCTCCACGACCATTTTATGCACTTTTGCGATAAATTCTGGGGTCGTAACACTTTTTGGCCGTCCACTACGCGGATCATCATCCAAGCTCTCTCGACCAAATTTAAACTCGCTGGTCCACTTGGCAACAGTTGAAAATGAAGGAGCAGAGTCCCCCAGTGTGTTCTGAAAGTCAGCATGAATTTCCTTTGCTTTCATACCTTTCTTTACAAAGTATTTAATCACTGCTCGAATCTCAGTTTTTTCCACTGTCACAAATCACTACGCGGGAACAACAACAAAGAGTCGTCACTACCACACTCCTGCAGCTAGAGCACTGACGCACCACGTTCACAAAGGATGTGTGATTATTGCACGGGAACCTCATTGCTCTAGCACCGACATCTAGCGGCGATTCCGAGAACTTTTCAAACCATCCTTGTACATGCAAACTTAGCCCAAGGAGATCGCAGATGTCGCCTTTGTCGTGCTGTGATTTTACGACGTTATGTTCCTGATCTTGTCTATCTGGCTTTTCCATAGCTCTTCTTCTAAGGTTTTATCTTGGTGAAGTTATGGCAGGCAACACGTTCTAATACCAATATTAATGGTCCGTTATTGGACATTATAAATTTTCAAGCTAACTCATTCTTGGTTGCCAGCGTTTTGCCCCTCGTGTGCTAAGTTGGGCTCATCAGTTGGTACCTAGCACACCCATCAAGATGCATGGCTAGTGCATACCGCGGAGGCCACTGCGTAGGCTACTTGGAGCCACCGGCAGTGCCGATGCACTATGAGAGAATTTGTCTCATTACAAAAAATTGATGCCTGCTTGGCCATCAGATGTATCTATGTTGATTCCCATACGGAACCTGAAATATTTTTCCTGAATGAGTAAATTTATAATACCAACAGCTGGAAAATTTATAATGTCCAATAACGGACCATTACTTTATAAGACTCGAATGATGTCAGTAAATAATTCCAATGTAATGAAGATAACAACAGCAGTAAACATAGTGTAACTGACTGACTGAATAACAGCCTTGATATGTTCTTTGAATATTTCTATATTTTCAATACAGTTAGAATATTATAAGATGTATTGTTTAACAACATGGTCCAACTTGTTCTTTTTGCATGAGCAAATGGAGAAAGCCCGTAACCTTGCACTGCTATTCATAAGCAATAAGTTAAGGTCAAAACAGCTTCCTATTAGGTGATTCCCATGCTCCCAAGGTGGTGCAGCTCTTTTCAGGCACACCCCAATGGAGGTGAGGTGGCGGTGGTGATTATTGTTTTGAGGAAGTACAGCTAGGCAACCATCCTCTCTCTATTAACACAAATCAGAAAAAAATGAAGAGATATGACACTTTGAGAAATGAGGGTCTTGCCCAAAGAAAGAGAAGGGCCATGAAGGTCATGAAAATGAAGGACTCTTTAGCCCTCGGAAACCTAATAGCACTGGGGTCGGAAAAGAACAAGAGTTGACCAAGGCAGGTCGGAGAGGATAGATGAAAGTGAGGAACCTGGCACAAGTCTTCAACTTACTTGTCAGGACTCAGCTAAGGGCCCCATGGTCGCCAACCCATTCTCCCAAGTTGAGGGCCCCTTTTAGTTGCCACTTACGACAGGCAGGGAATACCTTGGGTGTTATTCTACTGCCCCCACCCACAGGGGGCAATGGAGGTGAGCTGCATATGCCATTTCAACCACATTCCAGCCCTCCTGCCATTATTAAATTTCTGGCAGTATCGGGAATCGAACCTGCCCCCCCCCCCGAGGACGGCAGCTAATAACACTAACCGTTATGCTATGAAGGCTGTTCTGAATGTGCATGCTTCAAAGTACACGTCTACCGCCCCTTTCCACCACCACTTCCTTGTTTTCAAATAAGAGGCCTGCTGACCTCTAGTGAGGTGAAATGTTTAACATATCTCACTCCTGACTCCACAATGTAAACATTAAGTCAACCCATCTTGCATTCTTTAAATGGAAATACCACTTCCATGATGACGGAAAGCAAGAAAAATTCATTTAAAATGATCATTCTGAAGTAGGTACTAGAACTGTTCAATGTTTCTCATTGTTGACTATCACAAAATTCATTCAGTGGTGTGATGATAATCTTGTATACTGACATTATTCAGTCAAATATTGACAAACTGGTGCCAGAGATCGCAGCATGTCCACTAAAGAGATAAAAGATATTTTTCGAAAGAAGACATGAATATTGTACCTTTTATAACACATCTATCCCCTGATTGTTTTATATCTTTAGTCCTAGTAGATTGTCTGTTAAAAACCCCTATGTTGAACGTTACAAAAAAAAAAAAAAGTTAATGTGCAAATGAACGCCAATAAAGTACAGTAAATATAGCAGATTTCTCTTAGAAATCATAATGCCACTAGTGATAATTTCATGCAGAAAGTGTGTTGAACTCTATCGTGTTGTTCCCATCACAAACTGCATGGGTTACAATTGTGTGAGATTAATCACAGGAATGTTATTTTTTGCCTCGAACTGGAGTTTAAATCCAGACCGTTTGGCAAGCTTGGTTTTTTTGTCGCGCTGTAACACTCTATGAAGGGAGAAGTCGGCATATCACCTAGACTGCGAAATTTAAAGTTTGTAGCAGACTTTACGCAACCAATGATCTGTTACGAGTGACTTATCTCTGCTAATAGGGCATTTTATCGTGATAACCATAGGTGGTGGTGATTGTTTTAAGAGGAAGTACAACTAGGCAACCATCCTCTGTATAACAAACACTAATCAGAGAGAAAAAATGGAAGGGATCTGACACTTGAAAAATGAAGGTATCGGCCACAGGAATACAAGGGCCGCGTGAAAATGAAAGACTCCCTAGGCCACGAATGCTCTAATACTGTCGGGGTTGGTAAAGAACACGAGTTAAACAAGGGAGGTCGAATAGGATGAAAGCGAGGAGCCTGGGCACAAGTAAGTGGAAGCAATGCCAGGAGTCAGCTGTGGACATCGTGGACGCCAATCCGCGCTCCAAAGTTCAGAGGCACTGGGGCCCCTTTTAGTTGCCTCTTACGACAGGCAGGGGATAGCGTGGATGTTATTCTACTGCCCCCACTCACAGGGGGAGCTGATAACCACAGACCTTGTTCTCACTCACTCGCACATCTTATACTTGCTTATTGGTATCTCGCTCATTGGCATACTTACTCATTCAGATATAGTATTCTGCCAATCTTGCATTTGAAGAAGCAGCAAGTTAAGCATTTCACACAGCTCCGCAGAAACAAAACACGTGGTTGTGAATTAATGGTAACTATTTCTGTTAGTTTTCAGCTTGTGGGAGATTCAACACACTTCCAAGGAACCGAGAAGAATTCTACTGTGCTGTTACACCTTATGCAGCTATTCAAGAGGACTACAGTGATGGAAAAGATTTCAACTCATCAAACCAGCTCCAACATGTACTTCTACATGAAAGCATTGGCCTGACCTAAGGATGAATCTACCAGGAACATAAGGTTGGAGAAAACCTGATCAAACCTCATCAGCAACAAAAAATGAGTACGATTTGTAAACAGTCTCTCTTAAAAATTTATTCGAATATAATACAATCCTTGTTGTAGAATAATACTCTATTAGTTAGCATTCTAAAGTAGTATTCTTTCCATTTCAACTATCTTGCTTATGGTATATTTTGACAGTTTTGTGTCTTATTATGTGCGAGTAATGCCTTCAAATATCAGTTATTTCAGGTCACCGTTGTTCATTAAAAATTATAAGATAATAATCTCGGACGCTGACAGCTAAACAGTTTAAATGTTGATATATGAGTGTCATGATCAATGTCAATGGAAGCAAGCTAGACTCTTCTAGAATGACTATTCTAAATCATGAGATATCTTGTAGATCATCAAAGTATTACTCATAATTTTGACTTTGATGAGTGTTAAGAGTAAAAATAATTATTTAAACTTAATAACCAAATTACCAGAATAAATTATATATTTAATAAGAGGTTGAGTGTGTAAACTTGAGATAAGTGCTGATGTGTTTGAAATGTGAAATGTGCTCTGATGTTATGTGAATTTGCCAGTGGAAAATACGGTTAGAATTGATGTCTCTTCGAATAAATTATGGAGCACTTGCACAGTGTGATGGTTATGAATACAACCATGTTGTAAATTTACGTGTGATTATTTAAATATAGAAATTATTTCACATTCAACTTAAGTCAGGGTAATTTCAACCACATTAAAGAGGCCCATACACGTGCAATATTATTGCGCAATATCGGGGTTATAATTGATAGTGTGTAATTAATATTGAAGGGCTGTGCAATATATTGTACAACATCAAAAAAGTTTGAAATATATTATACTATCTGAAGTACTTATTTGATTATTGTTTGGTCGGAGGAGCTATACCAGATGAATGGAGAGTTGCTACAGTAGCCCCTGTGTATAAAGGAAAGGGTGATAGACATAAAGCTGAAAATTACAGGCCAGTAAGTTTGACATGCATTGTATGTAAGCTTTGGGAAGGCATTCTTTCTGATTATATTAGACATGTTTGTGAAATTAATAACTGGTTCGATAGAAAGCAGTTCGGTTTTAGGAAAGGTTATTCCACTGAAGCTCAACTTGTAGGATTCCAGCAAGATATAGCAGATATCTTGGATTCAGGAGGTCAAATGGTCTGTATCGCGATTGACCTGTCTAAAGCATTTGAAAGAGTAGATCATGGGAGACTACTGGCAAAAATGAGTGCAATTGGACTAGACAAAAGAGTGACTGAATGGGTTGCTGTATTTCTAGAAAATAGATCTCAGAGAATTAGAGTAGGTCAAGCTTTATCTGACCCTGTAATAATTAAGAGAGGAATTCCTCAAGGCAGTATTATCAGACCTTTATGTTTTCTTATATATATAAATGATATGAGTAAAGGAGTGGAATCAGAGGCAAGGCTTTTTGCGGATGATGTTATTCTCTATAGAGTGCTAAATAAGTTACAAGATTGTGAGCAACCGCAACGTGACCTCGAAAATGTTGTGAGATGGACAGCAGGCAAGGGCATGTTGATAAACGGGGTTAAAAGTCAGGTTGTGAGTTTCACAAATAGGAAAAGTCCTCTCAGTTTTAATTACTGCATTGATGGGGTGAAAGTTCCTTTTGGGGATCACTGTAAGTATCTAGGTGTTAATATAAGGAAAAATCTCCATTGGGGTAATCACATAAATGGGATTGTAAATAAAGGGTACAGATCTCTGCTCATGGTTATGAGGGTGTTTAGGGGTTGTAGTAACGATGTAAAGGAGAGGGCAGATAAGTCTCTGGTAAGACCCCAACTAGAGTATGGTTCCAGTGTATGGGACCCTCACCAGGATTACTTGATTCAAGAACTGGAAAAAATCCAAAGAAAAGCAGCTTGATTTGTTCTGGGTGATTTCCGACAAAAGAGTAGTGTTACAAAAATGTTGCAAAGTTTGGGCTGGGAAGAAATGAGAGAAAGGAGAGCTGCTCGACTAAGTGGTATGTTCCGAGCTGTCAGCGGAGAGATAGCGTGGAATGATGTTAGTAGATGAATAAGTTTGAGTAGCGTTTATAAAAGTAGGAAAGATCACAATATGAAGATAAAGTTGGAATTCAAGAAGACACACTCTGGCAAATATTCATTTATAGGAAGGGGAGTTAGAGATTGGAATAACTTACCAACGGAGATGTTCAACAAATTTCCAATTTCTTTGAAATCACTTAGGAAAAGGCTAGGAAAACGACAGGTAGGGAATCTGCCACCTGGGCGACTGCCCTAAATGCAGATCAGTATTGATTGATTGATTGATTGATTGATTGCAAAATACTGTGCCGTGTGTTGGCAGTATTGTGCAATATCCTGCCCTTCCGCCAGTTGGTATCAACAAGTGGAGGAGAACGCATCGTGATGGCAGACAAACAAGTGGTGAAAAAGTTTATTTTGGAGTTTATCGGAGTGTATGTACCATGGCCTTCCGGCTCTCTGGGACGCTAAGAGCAAAGATTACAGTAATGGAGTTAAAAGAGGTGAAGTGAACAGGGTGCTTATTGAGAAATATCGCGAAAAATATCCGAACGCCGACAAGCAAGAAGTTCTTTTTAAAAATCAGTTCTCTGCGTACAAACTTCCGAAAGGAAGTGAAGCAGCTTCCTGATACTGAAAAGAGTGTTCACCAAACAAAATACCGGCATGGACTGACTATATATTGCCACGCATATTGTATGTCTATGACCACTTTGCACAATATATTGCACAACCAACAATATTATCTCCACACGATTCTATTTACTGCACAAACCCGATTGTTGTGCAATAATATTGTACGTCTGTGGGCAGCTAACAACATATTGTAAATCCATTTTGCGCAATAATATTGCACATCTATGGGCTCCTTAAAGCTCATGCCAGTCAAGATGTAATTTCAGATATGTGATTGAGTCATTGTTTAGCTTATTCATCATCAAGATTGAATTTCATGAATACGTCATTAGTAAAACAGGATTAGAACCGTTAAGAAATTTACCTTTAATTCAGGCACCAATCCATGTGTGAATTATCAAAGTTAGATGTGTGAAGTTAAGATCCTCTAGTGAACATTAACAAATTTGATGTAATAAAAATAATTACCTAAAAATAACAATGCTATGACCATGTAAATAAGTGTATAATAGCTTGCAGCTGATGATTGATTGTGTACTGTATTATTTGACTTTTATGTTAACTTATTGTGCAATTTGCTCATGTTTGATTGTTTATTGGCTGCTGATTTACACTGTGTTTTGCCACAGTGGGAATGATTTCAGCGTTAAGATTATTCTTTGAGAAGCGGAAAAAAGTGAAATAATTTACTAATTTAATTATTATTTATTAAAATATACATGCAAAGTCCACATTAAAGAGGTTAATGTGGAGGGCTTTCAGTCTCTTACAGACTTCCAACCAAGAGAGTGCCTCAGAGGTCACATGATGTATGTCCTCGATGCAACCAGCGAAAGCTCGCAGAGGGCAGTCCTTCAGAATGTGCACGATGGTTTGCACTTTAACACCACAGTGACAAGCTGGAGAGTCTTTCCAGTCCCACTGATGTAGAGCAGAAGCACTTCTTCCAACTCATTTAATGATGTGTTGATTTAGTTATTTAATAGGCTAATTTGATCCTCGTCTAATTGAGTGATAAATTTATGAATAACCAGTAGGATCGTAACATATTTTTAAAGTCAAGATGAATCAACAAAGATAATGAAATCAACCAAGATTGAGAGATCATTAAATAAATTAATTGTTAAAGAGTAATTTGTTAAATCATGAGATTGAAAATGTCAGATAAGAGAACAAGTTCTTATCAAAATGTCAAATTTCTGTACATGATATACTAAAAGAATTATTTCTGGACTAGATTAATGTTGTCAAAAACCATATTCATTCTTTGAAGAATTATTTGAAGAGGAACAACATAGTTTAATTAATTTAATGGATTTGTGAGTGAGATTAATCAGAGACTACAATTTCTTAGAATATGATTTATTATTTCAAGTTGACAGAATTTTTGGTAAACTTAAAGGCTACAAATGAGCTCAAACCCTACATGAATATTACTGAAGCAATAGACTTAAAATTTTGAGATTAATTTCAAGAATTTAAGTGGATTAATGTGAATAATTTATTAGGGAAGGAAATCCATAGCTTATTACATTAATAATTCTGAAAGAATTAGTTTTCCAAGATAATTTAGTGTTTCTGTATTTATATATGTGAGAGAGAGAGAGAGAGAGAGAGAGAGAGTGTGTGTGTGTGTGTGTGTGTGTGTGTTAGTGTGAAGCACTTCATTGAAAGACTCAAGTGATTCTGTTTTTTGCTATTTGTTTTACATCGCACCAACACAGATAGGTCTTAGGGCGATGATGGGACAGGAAAGGCCTAGGAATGGGAAGGAAGCGGCCATGGCCTTAATTAAGGTACAGCCCCAGCATTTGCATGGTGTGAAAATGGGAAACCACAGAAAACCATCTTCAGAGCTGCCACAGTGGGATTCGAATCCACTATCTCCTGGATGCAAGCTCACAGCTGTGCGTCCCTAACTGCACGGCCAAGTAATATTTTTAATCACAAAATGACTCACTAATCACCAGAATAAATTGATTTATGTTCATATCATTTTGTTTATAAACCAAATTCAAGATTTTATAATAAATGCCACTTCACTGTTTTTGTGATTGTTGTTTATGCCCTGTTTATCATCCAGTCTTCTTATGTCCTTAATTTTGGTTTGGCCAAACAAATGGTCAACACCAAGGGATACTCATGTGTGCCGTCTGAGTAAGTCCACGTACATGGGGAGAGCATCCATCACCTTCGTAAAACACCACGAGACACTGATATAACCAACCTTGAAGCACTCCACAGAAGTACTCTCAAAACATTTTTTACAACGAATCATATAAAAAAAAAAAAAATTCATAGAGTATATACTGTAATTTCAATATAAACTCATTTATGTATACTGGAAATTGTTTAAATGAAAGAGATGTGGAATATGGCGATTTCAACCCTCTGCTGTAGATATTCTGTTGCTCTGCCGTCACTAATTACGACCTGCAACTACTTTCCAATCTCGGAAATGAGATTTCTGCTCCAGGAGCCCAAGTGTCAATGGCATAGGTGGAAACTGACGATTAAAAAAAAAAAAAAAAAAAAAGAACCTTTACAGAGATGCTGGTATCAACACTGAAAGTTCATAATGGTTTCAGTTTCATGTCAATAAAACTTTAGAGAGAACAGCAACAAGTTATTTATTTTCAGTTTGTGGCATGAGATCACTGGCAATACAATGTATTTAATAACAGTACAGTTCACAATATTTATTAAGTATCTCCAGCTACCTTGTCCACATAGAATATAAAAACAACAACATCGTGTAAGACTTATTTACACCAGATACATTACATGATATGTAAGTGCTTTGGTATCAAACACATACAACCCAGGTTAGAAAGTGAGTAGGATTGTAAAGGATGGCCAACTTAAACCGACCTACATCTTGAGAAGTCTGCGCTGAGTGACTGTGTATGGTGGACCAGACCTAAATTGTTAACTTTAGAAAAAATAGAGAACAGCGACCTACAAGTAAAATCACAGCTGATAGCATACACGGAACAGAAAAACATCATACTGCTCTAGAACATTTTCCACATCCTTCACTGGCAGAGAAGAGGAGATGAATTCTTCTCTATATCGTTTTTTGGGTTTTACCAATATGTGAGAGGTATAGTGTGGAACCAGAACTTCCCAGAGAAATGCAAGAAAATTCTGTACTCAATGTATTACACACCTATTTTGACATACACAGCAGGCAATGGACAACAAAACATGATGGGAGCAGAATCCAAGCAGCTGAGATGAAATTCCTTAGAGGAATAATTCGGCAGACACAAAGGGATAAAATCAGAAACAGAGAAATCAGAGAGAGAATTTGATTCTCTAAATTACAAGACAAGATAGAGATTTGAAGGCATCTTAGTGACAGGAGAGGGACTTTGGTAGGGGCGGTAGTTTAGGAGCCATAACCAATTTACCTCCTCCTGATTCTTTTCAAAGCTGCTATGAGACGTGTCATCTGCACATACATTTCCCAGTATCAGCACCACCAAATCTTGTATCACTCTTATGTCTACTGCAATGACTGCATCTCAACCAGTACCTCCTATCAACTCCAGAGTTGACACTACCCAGCCTTCTACATTAGCTCAACTACAAACTGCAATCACAATTCATAACTCCCAACACTGATCTTCTGATTTCCATTTACATCTGGGTCCACCAAGTCATCTCTGTATACTAAATCTTGGATCAAGATGTTTTTCTCTGCATATGATAACCATATTTGTATATTGCAAGTCATAGATCACCCTCCTCAAACTCTTATATGCGAACTTTAAATGCGAATTGTATTGTATACAAAAAACCTGAACAACATTTTAGTAAAGTTACTAAATACCATAAGCTACAATTAGCAACATAAAAAAAGAACAAAGAAAGGACACCCAAAAACTTCAATAAACTTCACTTACGGCTGATATTTCTAATGCACTCCTTGCTATTCAATGTCCTTATGCAATGAAAGGCATGTAAGTGCTTTGGGAAATGCTGAAAAATGTTGCAACAAACAGATATGAATGGAAGAACACAACAAACAGACACAAGGTAACAACTATCATCACACTGATCAAAATGACTGATACAGAAATATAAAAAGATACAGTATACCAATCATACAGTGAACATTAAACAATGGAATGTTTCTGGAAGATTCAGTCAATGGCACACAAACTTGCGAAGATGAGAAGTCAACAACAAATATATGCTGACAATATCAAGTATAGATTATTATATGAAGGTCCTGAAAAACACCTGGTGTATCAGGAGAATCTTAATTTACCACAAGCAGAGAAAATACAAACATATTTTTAGCAATAAAAAGAATTAAGAAATAGAATAGTAAGAGGAAAAAGAAGAATGCTACTCATAGTGTTTATATACATTAGGGGCAATTTTAATGTTGCCAACTTGCACCAGGAAAACAATTCATGAAGTTCCAAGTAAATTTTACAGTTTTAGCATAAAGTATAAATGAAAACCTACAACCTGTTTTCCAGTCATTGACCGGGTCAGGGATGTAATGAATGAAGCATATATAGGCTGTTATTACAATGGGGTCGCCACTCCCAAGGTGATTTATTAATGAGTGATAAATTTAGCATAAAGTATAAAAGAACAATATTTTTAAACAAATGTTCAGCAATAAGCTGTAAATTTCCTGTCGACTAAACATTACAACATTTTATAAAATGTCACTTCACATTCTCAAATATTTCTTGCAATAGATTTGACGAGTTGAGACAGTGGAGATAAACATTTTAAATGTACGCTTGGTTCCCATTTCTTGGAACTGGCTATGAATATTGCTGCTGTTTTGTGTATCATCACTTGTAATAAATGATTTCTTACTCAACTCTGCTGGAAGTTATAAGTAGATCCGTATCCGTTAATGGTTATCTACAGATACTGCAACTATTTGACTACATTACACCCAAGGTATTGAAACAGATATATCTGTTAACATAATACTATAGGCCTGATAGCTTGCAAGAGCCCCCTACAGTGACAGGTTTATGAGGGATTTCCTCTTACGACAACTACCAACATACTGTTGTTCCTTCCACTAATTGCAGGAGCCAGTTAGGCTTAGGTCAGTTTTACGGCTTTATGGACTCAAGGCTCTTTATATATACTGTATCACTTTTCTCCCATAGCAATGTCAAGGGTTGCCTCACAACAAGCAAAAAAAAACTGCATGAAATGTACGAGAGACTAAATGATAGAGATTTCTAGAGTATACCAGAATGAAAATCGATAAACATTATTATTTAAAAATTATCAGCACTGCCATACAGTTTACATCCACCAAGACACCAACTTCACGCAGGGCTCCAGTTGTAGTTATTTTTCTCCAATGGCTCACTACGTTCCAGCCATTACATCGTGTATAATAATATGCATATACTATATTCAATTATCTGTAGTGATTTATGAACGGAAAATATACAAGTCTTATACAGGGTGAACTTTAATAAAACTGACAAACTGCAGGGACTGATTCACGACTGGACATGGGTCTGGAAATGCATCGTTACGACGGTAGGTGGCACTGACGAACGAAATTTTCTCCGACTATTTGCAGTATGTTTCTTCTGTTGCAGATAGTGTGATTGAAGCAGCGTACTGTCGGAAGCAGAATGGTCCGTTATTCATGTCGGGAACAAGCCAAAATGGTGTTTGTGTACGGCCAAGCCAATGGAAACGGTCGAGAGGCAGCACGGCTATACCAAAACAAGTACCCTCACAGACACCAACCACATCACACAACGTTTCAAGCCACTTTTGGGCGTTTGTGTGATCATGGGTCCTTTCATACAGACGAACGTGTAGGGAGGCGGCGGGCTATGCGTACACCAGATCCAGATCTGGAGGAACAGGTTCTACAGGACACTGAGACGAACCCTAGTACAAGTTCCAGGCAAGTGGCCCGCCAACATGGTGTAAGCCAGACTACTATTATGTGTATCCTGCATGACAGCCGCTATTATCCCTATCACCGGCAACAAGTGCAAGGATTATCAGCAGCGGATTTCCCTCTACGGGAAGGATTTTGTCGATGGTTTTTGCACCAGGCCATCACAGTTATGGGATTTCTGTCGTCAGTCCTCTTTATCAATGAAGCAAACTTTACCAGAAATGGCATCATCAATCTGCATAATCTTCACGTGGGCTACAGAAAATCCCCGGGGAATGGTTGAAGCGTCTCACCAGCATCGGTTCAGCATCAATGTTTGGGCAGGATTCTTGGTGACCACATACTTGGACCAGTTATTTTTCCACAACGCCTCAACCGGAGGAACATACCTGGACCTCCTGCAGAATACTCTGCCTGGATTGCTTGAGAATGTGCCTTTGGCAATAAGACAGGTTATGTGGTTTCTGCATGATGGAGCACCACCCCACTTCCGCATTACATTTCGCCAACAGCTCAACATCATCTTCCCCAGGCGCTGGATAGGACGCAGTGGCATGGCCTCCTAGATCACCAGACTTAAACCCCCTGGATTTTTACCTCTGGGGACATCTGAAAAGCGTTGTGTATGCGGAACGATGTGCAGACCCTTCAACAGAGTGTTAACGACGCCTGTGACACTATTCGGCGAGAGGTCGGAACGTGCGAAAGAGTGAGGCAATCCATGATACGTCTGAATGCGTGCATTGCAGCCCATGAAGGCCACTTTTAACATCTGTTGTGACGTGGATGCGATTCAGCTATGTACTGTGTTCCGGGACTATTTGTTGTCGTTGCACGCACATCGTCCATTTCCGGACAAATGTTCGTAGCTGAGAGTCTATATATAAAACAAACATAACAAGAACATGCTATCAAAAATATACGAAAAAGCAAATGTGATTTGGGTAAAAAGCAACAGTTGGAAATAAATTCTTCGATAAAATGTGACATCTATAAGATAAGAACAAACAAGCACAAATTGAGCCATATATATATATACACACACACACATATACACAGAGTCAGAGAGAAAGACGGAGAGAAACACATAATAGGGAAAGCACAATAATGGATTAGAGTGGGAAGAGGGAGAAACAGAAGGCAAAAGCTAAATGATAACCTCCACTTCAAGAAACTTCCTTTCATCTACGAACATAAAAAGTACAAAGGGTACATCTGCACATGATAACATTCAGAACTGCATTGTCCTACATAAAAGGCTTGCAGTGGTGTCTCAACAGTGCACTAGCCGTCAGCGTCTTGGAAAGGTGTAGCAATCCAACTGATGAGCCCACCGCTACATTGGGGAAAAACGATGGTAATTTCACGCTAGAAAAAGCCTAAAGAGCTTAAATATTTTTAACAATCAGAACCTTTTTGCCTTTCAACCCTCACTGTACATATTTTGTTTTAAAAATTACATCAGAATGTGTGTAAACTGTAATAAGGGGATCTGGCACAGGTAACCGGAAGCAAAGCCAGACTCAGATGGGGCTCATGATTGCCACATACATTTCCCAAGCAAAACAGCACAGAATAAATGTACTGTACTCATATATAAACCAAAGTCTTATTCCCTCTTCATAGATGAAAGATGTCTGAACAAGGCGGTGCACTGTCGCCACTGCTATTCATCTCTATAATGGACAAAATCATAAGGCAGGTGAAGCAACAGTGTGTCGGTACTGATTTCAAGGTATTGGTTTTCGCAAACAATGTGGTGATTTGCAGTTGCACAAAGGATGAATTACAGCAGAGACTAGATGCCTGGAACAACCAATTTAAGAAGATTGGCCTAAAAGTTAGCCCTACAAAGACAGTAGGTTACCATGAAGGTTAGCAGACAAAGAAGTAGTATGAATATTATGATGGATGGAAGAAAGTAGAAGAAGTTGATCAGTTCCAATATCTTGGCAGCACTGTAACTCGAAATGGCCCTGGCTGAGATGAAATCACCAAGTGGATTGAGAAAGGAGCCTATTTGTACCATCAAGTCAGCAACCTCCTCTGGGAAGGTCAAATTCCTTTAAATCTAAGAAAACTTGGTATCAGACCTACTTTGTACCAATAACAACATACGGTCTGGAAACTTGCACCATCAGCTGAAGGGATAACAGCAGACTCCAGGCTCCAGAAATGAAATTCCTGAGGTCAATGCTGCAGAAAACAAGACGTGATAATGAAAAGGTCTGCAAAGACAACCAAGTGAAACCACTCAACGAAACTCTAGTAACATCAAGAATGAGATGGTTTGGTCACTTGAAGAGGATGGATGTGAAGAGGGTAGCACAACTATGGTCTGACAAAGATCTGGAGGGAAAGCAACCTGGAGGAGACTAAGGACACAATGGATCTCCCAAATAAAAGATGATCTTCAAGGAAGAGGAATGGAATTGTGTTAAGAAGAAGAAGAAGAAGAAGAAGAAGAAGAAGAAGAAGAAGAAGAAGAAGAAGAAGAAGAAGTGCATTTGAATAGACGTAAGTGGAGAGTGCTCTTGCACCGTACCCAGGAAAATGGAGACTGTTAAATGATGATGAAGGACTTTCTTTCCTATTTATTATGGAACTCTCTTCTTTTTATTTCATTGTTAAACACTCCTTTTGGGATTATACTTTATTTGCTTAATACAGACTTCTTTGTATGATTCTGTGAGTAGAAATAAGCACAGATTATTGTGATGCATTCTGAACTTGTGTCCTGTTGGACACTTGAAGAAATAAAATCTTATGCTTTCATTTTGAACTGTAGCCCTTGTGTGGGGTATAGGAGGAAACAAATCTTGACAACAAAGTCAAGGAGTTTGAATTTGTGTGTGAACATTTTAACTAGATTTAAGCTATGAAAGCATAATGTAAAGCAGAGAATATTCAGAAGATAGAACAAGCACTAAATATGTCTAAGAAAACTAATTTCCAACATCTTTAATGACCAGAAACCAAATATCACTGAGATGAGAGTCACTGCAGAGTTCTCACTCAAATCTGCTTCCACAACTACATTGAATTTAGTTACACAATATAGTTATGACTTGAATTTAGTTACAATTGTACTAGATCACTCAAATCCAAATTTGTCAATACTGTATTAGATTCAAACAATCTCAGTGGCAAACAAAACAGATTTATGATAATTATTTGGGGATATTAGGTCGTGTAATAATAAATAAATACCAGCTGACGCGTTTCAATCCTGCGACCAGGATCGTCTTCAGAGCAACAACAAAGCAAAATGGCTACGGTCACTCCATACCAGACCCAAGATAGAGAGACCCTGTTAGAAATGTAGTTCATTCCAGGGCCTCCAGAGTCACGGAGAAAGATGTTGACGAGTTAACTATGGAGGGTAGCCATGATCTACTCAGTATATAGCCGTCACCTTTGTTGAAATTATTCGGGCGTTTAGTAATTTCTATCGCCTCACGAATGATTCTGGGAATAAAATGCTCTTTACAAATGACAGAAGTTGCATCAAAAATTATTTGATGGTCATTATGTATGGCATGTTCTGCCACAGCAGACTTCTCTGGCTGAGAAAGACGTAAGTGCCTGCGATGTTCTTTAACCCTTATTGCTACTTTCCTACATGTTTGGCCAACATAAACCGATCCACAGGAGCAAGGAACCATATATATTCCAGCGCAGTTTAAACCAATAGGATCTTTGACAGATAGCAAACAATTGCCTATGGTGATATTAGGCAACTTCTGTCATTTGTAAAGAGAAACATTTTATTCCCAGAATCATTCGTGAGGCGATAGAAATTGCTAAACGCCCGAATAATTTCAACAAAGGTGACGGCTATATACTGAGTAGATCATGGCTACCCTCCATAGCTAACTCATCAACATCTTCCTCCGTGACTCTTGAGGCCCTGGAATGAACTACATTTCTAACAGGGTCTCTCTATCTTGGGTCTGGTTACTATGGAGTGACTGTAGCCATTTTGCTTTGTTGTTGCTCTGAAGACGATCCTGGTCACAGGATTGAAACGCGTCAGCTGGTATTTATTTATTATTACACGACCTAATATCCCCAAATAATTATCATAATGTCATTTAGTGGTCGTGAAAGTCTACGTATTAAAACAGATTTTTTTTAAGAGGTACAGCTGAGATTCAAAAACACCAATCAACAACCCTTCCTGTCTTCCTACTGATTGCAGAAAATAATATTTCTGTACATAAAAGCATTTGAAATTAGTAATGGTATTTATATACTACAAACTAATCATTTGTTCCCAATAATCAGCAATTCAGGAGATTAAAGAAATATTTCAGCATGTTATTAAATGGAGAGGCTGACAACAGTACCACTGACTGCATAACAGATGCGAATCATAAGACCCTGGAAGTGGAGACAGCACAGAAGAGTAAGTAAAATGGAAAGTCTCCAAGTCATGACTAACTCAATTCAGATATGATGAAAGCAGCTGGAACACCAAGCCGAAATTGGATATACACAGTGTTCTCAGTCATCTGGGAAAAGAACAAGATCCCAGTTGAACAAAAGGAGTCATCATGTCACTGTTTAAAAACGGAAATAGAAGGAAATGCAGAAACTACATGAACACCGCTCTGCTGTCAGACACCCTGAAGCTGTTAAAACAAAATTATAGAAGAGAGAGGAAGGCCGCGTTCACACTAAGGCGATATAAGATAAGGGATATATCGTAAGCGATATACGATACGCGACATGCACACACAGATACTTGAAATCTAAAGGGAGGCAATAAAAAAGGTTCACAACTGCGTAATTGTACAACATATCGCAAGTGACATATCTCTCGAAGTGCCGCTTGCTAGTCTCTTCGGCGATTAGTATCGTACGATATTTTGAGCTGTGAACATGAGGGAAGAAGAGAAGACAATTCTGTAATACCTTTCATTAATTTAGTGGAACTGATTGGTACAATTTAAAAAAAAATACGGTATGTAAAAAATTATCAAATTAAAACTGCTAAATTTTAGTAATACTGCTTTTTATATTCATATCTACTTACATTATAATAATCAGAAGTTTTTTATCTGAAGAAATGGCCTTCCTGAAGCGTGTATCTTTATTTTCAAGGGTTCGTGACACTAGGCTTTTCAAAAAATGAAAGTTTTCAGGATTCATTCGATAAAACTCCCTGAATTTTGATTCATGTTGAGACAGCTTTCGAGAAACAACAGCCGAGCTATGGTGCAGGCTGGTAAGATTGTAGGAATGTACCCAGTATTTCCTTTTCCTTCTCATCCTACGCTTGAACCAATAAGCTGCTGTAGGTTGCGCCGATTTATCGCCGAGTGTTATGAACCTTCACAGCAATATTTTACTTACTATATATCACTTATCTTACATCTCCTTAGTGTGAACGGCGCCGAAGACAGATCTTTCAAAAGACAACACAATCAAGCGGGACATTCAACAAGGCCTAGAAAACATTATCTTTTATAATAAAGTCAGAAACCTACTTTGGGACAGTAAAATATCTGAGAAGGCCAAAATAACTATGTATCAAACCTACCAACTCTCATCTACAGTATGGTTTGGAGACAGGTACTCTGTGAAACAAAGAGCTCAGCAGAAATGATATTCATCAGAACTATGAATCAGAAGACCAGAAGAGACATCAGAAATGAAGTGAATAGGAAGGAAGATGAAATGAAGGCTCCTATCACCAATGTTATAACAAGCATAGATTTCAATGGTAGGGACCTTTAATGAGAATGGGCAATGAGAGAACTGCTGCAACAAAATAATTCAGCCTCAAAGTGGAACAAAAAAGACCAAGGGGAAGACCAAGTAAACGATGAAGAAATGGCAATCGCTTATATACCACACTTGGGAAAGAAGATTTGGAGAACGATGATGGTGGTGGTGATAAATCATTTCTTCATAAGTTCTAATGGGCTAAGTAACACAGAGAAGGGGAGGAACAACCAGGATTCTATTCATCAAATCTCTTCCAAAATCTTGAACTATGTAAACATTTCTTTCCCTTGTAAAGGCATTTATTTGCTTTACTTTTATTAGATAAAGCAAAAATGAATTGCTATGTAATCACAGAAAGCTTCGAATGCAATTTCTATCAAGTTCAATTGGAGCAGAATATTATAGTTTGGGGACCTCCTTTACATGAAAACTTTCAGACCCTTCTTGAATTTCTAAAAATAATCCACTGGTGAATGTAGAAAAGTAAAACCATTTTACAACTATATCTTTTGTTGATTAAATCACTTCTAATTCATTCAAACTTTCTCCTTACATAACATCACTGCTCCTTGCTAAACACTGTTACCACTTTGCTTTATAGTGGAATCGTCTCTCCTTCCCCTGTAAATTTAGCTTATTTTCTCCTCTATTTCCTTCTCAGAATGATGACATGTTGATTACTAACCTTAAAGGAATATTACATGCTTAGATAAATAAAAGAATGAAAATGATGATTTAGAAAATAAATATCAAGATGTCACTATATACTTGGATAAAAATAAAACATATTTACAAAATTTTACAAATGTCGCTTTCCATATTTCAGGGAGAAAAAAAAGGTTATTGATCAACATAAGACTATGTACATCTACAGAATGAACAAATGTTTTACATTTCCACTTGTGGACCTCAAGGTATATTAAAGACTCTCTTTAAATATTGCAATAGCTACTTGGTTCACAATTATCAGTCACTGTACTATTTACAAAGCTACATCATATACCATGTTATCTTAACATATAAGAATAACAATAAAATAATACTTTGAGCTATATTCTTGTAATCCCAGGAATAAGTTATACATTGAATCTGGTTTCCGAGCCATCAGCCAACATCAGAGCTACTGTACGATTGTTAATCCACACCAATCGTGCCAGTCTCATGGGGTTAAGGCGTGACATATCTGGAAGAGGTGCTGTAGAGTAAGATTTGATGCACCGAGTCTGAGAGTTGCCAAGGCCAAACATACCAGTCGACGTCTGTTGAGAGAAATAAATATTTGGGATTAATGGATAAAACATCTTCAAATTTCACACAGGAACCTAATTACCATGACATATTATTTAATATTATTTAATAAAGGTTTAAATTGAATATGTACATTAGAATTTGATGCACTTAGGTCACACAGTTAATAAACCGGAGCAAAGTTTACTCATCCCTTGGGGAAAGTAATACAGATAAGCACTCAACATTGCCTCAACTAGGTAGGAAAGGGGGACACAATGTTACTGAATGGTATTTCATGAAATTCATGTCCAATTCTTTCAATAAGCCTACTTTAACAATACTATAAGAACAGAACCAACATAGCACAGCTATGATTATGACTTAAAGCTTTAAACATAAACAATAGCACAATTGAGTCCAACATGAAACTGACTATGAACAAGAAACTGTTAAGTTAATGACGTTGATGGGTCATCGTGTGTCATCATCATGGGTCATATTATCGGAAGCCCACCCTTTGTTTGGATATGAGCCACCACGCCAGCGGCTTAAGTCTAGGAAAAGCTTCTTGAGAGTAACCGAAACACTTGCAGGAACAGCGCAGCAAGCAAGAATTCAAGAATGGCGCGTCAGGAGTCAACATACGAGGATCAGTCAATGGATGACCCCAAAAGAGGAACTCCCTCCTGGCCATGTCACAGATTGGGTGAATTGGAGAGCACTGAACAGACTGCGCTCTGGTGTTACGCGGTGCAGGGTAAACCAGAAGAAATGGGGTTTCGAAGTGGACAGTACCTTGTGTGTATGTGGAGAAGAGCAGACCACAGCCCACTTGCTGCAATGCAGTTCATGCCCATTCAGCTGCACAACAGAAGACCTGGTTAAAGCGAAGCCAAATGCACTTGATGTTGCAAGGTTTTGGGCTCACATAGTTTAATGTGGCTCTTCGCCATTGGAGTATTTATATTATGTTTTGTGTTCTTCCTTATCTTTAATTTTAAACTTATGTATGCTTCTGACACGATATAAAATAAAATAAAATGGGTCATATTAGACATGGTTGCAAAATTAATAACTCGTTCGACAGAAGGCAGTTCGGGTTTAGGAAAGGTTATTCCACTGAAGCTCAACTTGTAGGATTTCAGCAGAACATAGCAGATATCTTGGATTTGGGAGGTCAAATGGATTGTATTGTGATTGACCTAAGACATTTGATAGGGTGGATCATGGGAGACTACTGGCAAAAATTAGTGCAACTGGACTAGACAAAAGAGTGACTGAATGGGTTGCTATATTTCTAGAAAACAGAGCTCAGAGATTTAGAGTAGGTGAAGCTTTATCTGACCCTGTAATAATTAACAGGGGAATTCCTCAAGGCAGTATTATTGGAACTTTATGTTTGCATATATATATAAATGATATGAGTATACAAGTGGAATCAGAGATAAGGCTCTTTTCAGATGATGATATTCTGTATAGAGTAATAAATAAGTTACAAGATTGTGGAGCAACTGCAAAATGACCTCGATAATGTTGTGAAATGGACAGCAGGCAATGGTATGGTGATAAACTGGGTTAAAAGTCAGGTTGTGAGTTTCACAAATAGGAAAAACCCTCTCAGTTTTAATTACTGCATTGATGGGGTGGAAGTTTCTTATGGGGATCACTGTAAGTACCTACGTGTTAATATAAGGAAAGAGTGTCTGACTTACAGTATCAAGTTTGCAGATTCAATCCTTGTTGAGGTAGTCTGTTTTTGAAGGGCAGTTAAAAATCTTAGCATGCCGTGTCACATGTTGTTAGCATTTTAAAGATCTCTGGCGGTCTACTCGGTATCATCCGACAAAATTAAACGAACTAGTCATAGGAACGGTCCAGGAGAATTCTGCTTACGTTGATAGACAGCAGCGCAATCAGAATGTTGAAAATCATAGGCAGACTACTTACAATGGAGACCTTCAGAAGACCTGAAACTTGATGGCTGGGGCCATATCATCATCATCATCTCATTACCATCATTTATGCCAAGTGATTAAGAGTAGATGTTGACAGTCATTTTTATTTTATGACATGCTATTAAATAAGAGAAACTGACTAGAAGGTGTTTAATACATTTATTGGAAGATATGCTTTTAACCGTAAAATTTGTTAACAACCTGAGGAAACCGCTTTTCAGCTCATCTATCACAACTTTTTGGATAGCCAAAATATCCTCGTGCTGCTTTCATTAATGTGGGATTTTTTTCACTCGAGGGAGTAGAAAACTGTGGGTTACATACTGTGTTTGATAAGAAATTCCTGCACTGACAGTGCAGTGTGTGGTCATTGTTGTGCAAAACTTTTATGATGTATCAGTTGGGAAGGGGTTGCAACAGAAAGGAGATGTAAGAATGAAATGAAAATGCAAAACGACAAGAATAAACTCCACATCATCTCATTCTACTGGTTTCATAGACTTATATACTCCAGATTTTCTTGATCCATTTCTTCTCAGCCCTAACAAGTTAATTGGGTTTCATTTAAGGGGTGCAAGGTCATCTCTCAATGAGGACCATTGTTGAAAGAAATTCAAGAAATATAGGACAATGAAGAAACCACATAAACACAAATAAAGCAAAGAGACTAAAAGGAAAAGTTTAATACAAGTAGCAGAATATGTACAGATAATGGAGAAGTAAACAAATTAGAAAGAGACAAGAAACTAGTAAGGCCGGGTTGAGTGACTCAGACGGTTGAGGCGCTGGCCTTCTGACCCCAACTTGGCAGGTTCGATCCCGGCTCAGTCCGATGGTATTAGAAGGTGCTCAAATATGTCAGTCTCGTGTCGGTAGATTTATTGGCACGTAAAAGAACTCGTGTGGAACAAAATTCCGGCACCTCAGCGTTTCCAAAAACCGTGAAATTTGTTAGTGGGACATAAAGCAAGTAACGTATAGAAACTAGTAAGAAGGATAGGGATGTACACAAAGGTATAAAGAGGGAGCAGTAGAAAGGAAAGGAAAGGCAAGGACGAACATAAAAACACAAAAGGCCTAAGATATATTTCACTTCTCGATCGACTGGTTCTTGTAAGCATAGCTAGTACTCTTCATTGGCATGTGATCAACCTCAGTCAACCAGGATTAAAAAAGTGACGTACCTTATCTCTTCACCGAAAAGAAGATCCATTTTAGTTTTGGACATTTTCCATATTAGATAGATTAGGACCAAAAAACTTTACTGTATTGACTTATGTTTGTATATATTGTATATAATGTATATGTTGTATATAGTGTATATATTAGTATGTTTATATTGGTTAAAAAGGTCCCAAACCTTGACCTAAAGGTTGTTTACAGGCTGAAGATGCCCAAAATAATGGGTGAAACATGTACCTGACCAAATAAGTCTACATAAAATCATGTAGATAATAACCACATTAAACGTGGAAAGTATTGAATAGGTGGTTTTTTATTTAATTATCCTTGATATCTATGCCTAACGTACCTTATCTCGTCGCTGCATAACGAAAGATGTCGCTCACAATCAACCATGCCCTTGAATTTTAAATGTTCAGGTAAAGAAAGCTAGCAAGAATGAAATATATATGCCTAGGAAACAGATGGAGAACAGTAACTTACCGTGTAAGACCACGTGGATGGTGTTCGTATAAATGAAAGACGTGGGTCCAAAATTTTTGGCTGTAGCCTTTGTCAGCGGAAAATAGAATAATAGTGGTAGTGGTTGTTGTTGGCAGGTAGACGCTGTGTGAGGTAAAGGGAGTGGGGAGACAGACAGACAGACAGACAGACAGACAGACAGACAGACAGACAGACAGACAGACAGACAGACAGACAGACAAGAGAATGAAAAAAAAAAAAAAAAAGAAGCAGCAGTTATCTAAAGTTAGGGCTGGGTGCTTCCCTAGATCAGACCACCAGTTGTTGATGTCCAAGTTCAGAATCTCTGAGGGCAAGAGGGAGAAAAATTGGGGGTAAATGTTTAAGGACTTCAATTGTGAAATACACATCAAATATGGTGTGATGCTGCCTGGTGTGAATGATGACAGGAAGGTCCATGTTATGGTTTTTTCAGGTATTCCAGCGACTGCATATACCAGCTAGTGTGTTGTTAGTTAAGCCAATGTATTAAGCTGGGCAGAGTCTGCATTGAAGATTGTAGATGATGTTGGATGGAGTACAATCATGACCATCTTGTACGGAGTAAGACTTGTTGGCGATGCTGCTGGTAAAAGTGGTGGTTGGCATATGTAAACGGCAGGTCTTAGAGAGTCTCTGCTCTTGAATTTGTCAACCACATAGTTGAAATCAACTGAACTTGTAATGTATCTCTCTACACTCAATAAAATCAATGACTGTAATCTTTCCTGTATTTGAGTAACCTGCAGCTTGCTCTTCACAGTATTCAGTTTTGAGAACATTTTTCCAGGAACAGTTGGTGAATGAGATTGTAGAAAATGTAACTAGAGCTTTATAAAAGGCACAGTAAGTTTTATGTCTTCTTTTTTCACCAAACCACTAACATTATTAATAGAAATATGATTTATTAAACCATCAACTTTACGAATGTATGGGCTTCTGACAATGGATAGAGTGTACAATAGTGAAATGAAAAATGTAAAAGCTATAAAGCTGAGAACTAACATGCATTACCAGTATCATTTAAACTATCCTTCACCACACTGATGCACAGGTCATTTTTCAGTAGTCTTATATCTGCTGATAGATCAAGCTGCACTTTCAAAACCTAGACAAATAAAGAAATCTTAACGCGTTGTACTTAACTCCAGGAGATCAATCAATCACTACTGATCTGCATTTAGGGCAGTCGCCCAGGTGGCAAATTCCCTATCTGTTGTTTTCCTAGCCTTTTCTTGAATGATTTCAAAGAAACTGAAAATTTATTGAACATCTCCCTTGGTAAGTTATTCCAATCTCTAACTCTCCTTCCTATAAATGAATATTTGCCCTAATTTGTCCTCTTGAATTAAACTTTCTTTTTGTGATCTTTCCTATTTTTAAAGACACCACTCAAACTTATTCGTCTACTAATGTCATTCCACGCCATCTCTCCACTCACAGCTCAGAAAATACTACTTAATAATACCAATATAGTTGGTCTGTTATTGGACATTATAAATTTTCCAGCTAACTCATTCCTGGTTGCCAGTGTTTCACCAAGTGTGCTAAGTTGGGCTCGTCAGTTGGTACATAGCACACCTACCAAGATGCATGGCTAGTGCATACCATGGAGGCCACTGCGTAGGGTACGTGGAGCCACCGGCAGTGCCAATGCACTACGAGAGACTTTGTCTCATTTTCAAAAATTGATGCCTGCCTGGCCATCAGATGATATAGATGTAGTGGCCTCCGTGGTATGCACTAGCCATGCGTCTTTGTAGGTGTGCTATTTACCAACTGACGAGCCCAACTTAATACACTGGCGCAAAATGCTGGCAACCAGGAATGAGTTAGCTGGAAAATTTATAATGTCCAATAATGGACCAACTATATTGGTATTATAAATTTACTCATTCGGGGCAAATATTTCAGGTTCCCTATGGGAATCAACATCTATATCAACATACTACTTTGTCGAGCAGCTCATCTTCTTTCACCCAAGTCTTCCCAGCCCAAACTTTGCAACATTTTTGTAATGCTACTCTTTTGTTGGAAATCACCCAGAACAAATCAAGCTGATTTTCTATGGATTTTTTCCAGTTCTTGAATGAAGTAATCCGGGTGAGGGTCCCATACACAGGAACAATACTCTAGTTGGGGTCTTACTAGAGACTTATATGCCCTCTCCTTTACATCTTTACTACTACCCCTAAACACCCTCACAACCATGTGCAGAGATCTGTACCCTTTATTTACAATCCCATTTATGTGATTACCCCATTGAAGATTTTTCTTTATATTAACACCTAGATACTTAGTGATCCCCATAAGGAACTTTCACCCCATCAATGCAGTAATTAAAACTGAGAAGACTTTTCCTATTTGTGAAACTCACAACCTGACTTTTAACCCCGTTTATCATCACAATTGCCTGCTGTCCATCTCACAACATTATCAAGGTCATTTTGCAGTTTCTCACAATCTTGTAACTTATTTTATTATTCTATACAGAATAACACCATCTGCAAAAAGCCTTGTCTTCGATTCCACTTCCTTACTCATACCATTTATATATAAAACAAAACAAATTATAAAGAAATTATAAAAGTCAAGTGCACCTACTCAATACAACAAATTGTACTTTTTAAAAATTCAAAAAATAAATTTTACTAAGCAGGTCGATTTCATCATACTTACTTGCCAAAAAGAAAGGCGATTTTCACTACAGCTGTAGGTAGCCAAGAACTTCCCATCGGGCGAAAATGTGTTTGCAGTAATTGAAGCTGAATGTGCTGCTATCATCTTTTGGAACATAGAAGTGTTAAAAGAAAATGTTTATTACAATGCACACAATATGATACAAAACAGTTTAGCTATATTGTATAAAAGTCACAAATCATCCTAAGTGACCTGAAAGCATTAGGCTAGGTTCACGCTAGCAAGTTATTGCAGCAATTTACTTGCACGGAGCATCTGCCGTGCCAATTGCAAGTCCAAATTCCTCAGCATGCTGGATTGAGGTGGTTAGCAATTTCTTGGGCAAGACACTTGCAGCCAATCACTTGCTAGCAGTGTGAAGAACACGTCATAAGCTTCCACAAGTTACTTGCACGGATAGAATCCGATCCTATTTTGTGCAAGTAGAAGGCGCAAGTTGGTAAGTAGGTGATCACATTTATTTATCTGTGTATTATCATTTAATTAGAAAATGGAATTAAATTCATGCAAGTACCACACCACTCAATGGTCCAGGAAGGACACTGGCGAATTCATACAAAAAATCGAGAGCTTCCCAGAAATATGGGATATTCACAGCAGTGAATTCAAAGACAGCATTAAGACACCCAATGCTTTCAGTACCAATCCAAAGGACTTTTAACACACCACCGAAGGAAATACTGAGAGAATAGCACAACCTGAAAACACAGGTTTCCCAGGAAATGAAGAAACTTGTAAAAATAAAAAGTGGCTCCTCAGGGATACCAGCAGAGTCTCGGTGGCCGTAATTTTCAATTATTATTATTATTTTGTGCATCTGAGAGTAGAGGTTGGGGACACACTGTTTCCATTACAGGATATGTATTACTGTAACTGCTTGTTGAGATTTCAATGCACTCTGCATTGGGTTTTGGGTTGGGATTTTATGAAATTATTCACATGCCTTATTTACGAGATGAGGTGAGTTCTGTTAGGCAAGGCTCCCAACTACTCTAATGTTTAAACTATCGCGTAACGTAGCAGCACTTCAAAGGAACTTGTCATAACCCCCTAGACCGAAGCAGCAGCAGCTGCATTTTCGGATGAGGAAAATTCCGGGTATCGGGCATTGAAACATTTTAAGCTACAGGGCAGCAATTCCAAATGACATAAAATGTGCCCACCTGCTACGAATATTAAGTTGCTAAAGGGTAGAAAGTTTGAATAGCTGAATCAGAAAGTGAAATAATATTTTTTAGCAGTGTTTTACCGGACAGATTTGTATTATTGTGGATTTTTTTTCTTTTTTAGAATTTGCTCGACATCACACCAGCACAGATAGGTCTTACGGCGATGATGGGATAGGAGAGGCCTAGGAGCGTGGCCTTAATTAAGGTACAGCCCCAGCATTTTCCTTGTGTGAAAATGGGGAAACCATGGAAAACCATCTTCAGGGCTGCCGGCAGTGTGGTTCGAACCCACTATCTCCCAGATGCAAGCTCACAGCTGCGTGCCCCTAACCATACGGTCAACTCGCCTGGTGAGTTTGATCTCTATGAGAGAATCATGCAGAAACTTTGTCAGGTAGGCATTTCCAATTCGTTCTAATTAATTTCAATAAACAATCGAGAACCTTTGTAGGAATTATACAAAAATTTTGAAAGCTATCCACATTCTTTAATCTCAATTCTTGCTGCAGATAATTGTAGGCTCCAAACTACGGTCTTCCAAGTATCCAGTCCCTAATCTAAACCTTCAGAACTCTCCTCTTTTCCCTTTATTCATACGATAGAGTTGCAGAACATCTGATCTGCCTGTATGTCACTATTTTGGTTGACTGGCACTGCAAGCACAATATGCAAATAGTATCTGCAAGTTACTTGTGAAAAATTTGTGCATGTAACTTGCTTAGTTTTCTTGCGTGAAGTGAAAAACATAGCAGCAAGTGCCTTGCAGCAATTTGCAGCAATAACTGTGCATTCTAATGTAAACTTAGCCTTAATGCAATGAGAGATACATTTACAGACTGACATTTCTCAGCAGAACACATGGACAATAGGAGAGTAGCAGGAAATTATTAATTCAGGTATATTTCTGTCCTGTTAACTTATCATTATCACACAGAGTAACATGCTTGCCTGGTAAGTGGCACAGTATTCCCACTCAAGGATTTCAATTTCTTATGAAATCCATATCAGGCCTATCCGGCAAACTGCAATATTGTTGCTTTTTGCGACAATGGAACAGGAAAGGACTAGACTTGGGAAGATTAAGGTATTTGTTTGTGAAAATGGGAAACAATGCAAAATGATCTTCAGGGCTGCCAATAGTGTGGTTCGAACCCACCATCCTGAATATAAGCTAACAGTTACAATGCCTGAACCATGCAGCCAACTTGCTGGTAAAGCAGTGTTTCTACTCATGGATATCAGTGCTACATTAACTTATAGTTCTGTCAGAAAGTTCAAAGATACCAGCAAAGTCTATATTTATTGTGTCTATCCCTATACTTAAAAACATACGAATAACACTGAATATCTATAAGAGTGGTGGCCAAGAATTATGCTCCTCTCGCAATATTACATAAATGAAAGGTGTCTCTGTGGTAAAATTGGACTGTTAAAGCAAAATCTCCATTCACAGCCTTTGTAATCAAACAGAGTATGATGACAAAAATGATGTTATTTATTTTAGAATAACACCACACGTTGCTGGCACTAGATGAATTTCATAACAGAAAAGAAAAAAGGATATATGGAACCAAATATTTAAAGAATTCAGAAGCTTATTTTTTTTTGCTAGTGGTTTAACATCGCACTAACACATCAAAGGTTTCTGGCGATGCAGGGATGGGAAAGGGCTAGGATTGGGAAGTGCCTGTGGCCTTAATTGAGGTGCAGCTGTAGCATTTGCCAGGTGTGAAAACAGGAAACCAAGTTTAAAATTTTACCAGTGCAAACAAGGATGTTGACATATAATTGTTGTAAAATATTTTATAAAAATAATGCACATTTCAGGATTGTAGAAATATGTCACGAGTCAGGTGTTACACTGCAGATCTATCAGTTCCAGCTGGAAGTGATGAGGAATATTCTCAGCTAAAAGCAAGGAAGGTCTGATAAATCTTGAGCCATTCGAAATCTTGAAACCTCTTTGAAAACAGACTAACTGACAGGTGATTATGTAGCTGTTGCGTGACAGGAATGCTAACTTTCCCTCCTCCTCTTCGCTAGACACAGCTCCACCTCTGTGCTTGGTGCACAAGGCACAAGTGCGGCCAGAGGGCTGTTTGACCAGGCGTGGTCTATAATAACTCAATGAACGGGGTCAAAACATTTCACATTCTGGTACAAGTTTGAGGTCTCTATCATTTGGGTTCCCTTCATCATCATCATCATCATCATCATCATCATCATCATCACCACTAACCATCTCCAGCTGCCCAGGTGTGATGTACGAGCACCTTCCATCTTTGTCCATGAACCACTGTTCTCTCATAATCTCCCAATCTTGTCCTCTCTTCTCGACACCTTTCTTCACCATATCAGTCCATTTTCGTCTGGGTCTGCCCATTGGTCTTTCTCCTTTTACTTCTCATTCATATTCTCTTCTTGCAGTCCTACTTGCACTCATCCTTCTTACATGGCCAAACCACTTCAGTTTTGCTTTCTGGATTCTCTGTAGTAGGGAGTCTCCTATTCCCACCTCCTCTCTGACTTTTTCATTACTGAACTTGTCCTTCCTGGTCCTCTTGTATCATGGTGCATAGGAACTTCATTTCTGCAGCTGGGAGTTTTGAGTTGTCTTGTCTCATTAATGTGGTAGTTTCAAAGCTATACGTGAGGATGGGTGTAAAATATGATTAATATAATGTCATCTTAGCTTTCAATGGTACTTGTTTATCCCACAGTATTGTGTTACTTGGTGGTAAAATTGAGCTGCCCTGAAAATGGTTTTCTGTGGTTTCCCATTTTCACACCAGGCAAATGCTGGGGCTGTACCTTAATTAAGGCCACGGCCGCTTCCTTCCAACTCCTAGGCCTTTCCTATCCCATCGTCACCATAAGACCTATCTGTGTCGGTGCGACGTAAAGCCCATAGCAACAACAAAAAAAAGAGCTGCCTTGCTTATTTGACTGTCTACCTTATATTTTTCAAGGGAATCACTGGAGAGGTGGAGGGAATATTTTGAACATCTTCTCAATGTAAAAGGAAATCATACTGGTGGTGTTGCAAACAGCCAAGCTCATGGGGAGGAGGAAAATAATGATGGTGAAATTATGCTTGAGGAAGTGGAAAGGATGGTAAGAAAACTCCATTGTCATAAGGCAGCAGGAATAGATGAAATTAGACCTGAAATGGTGAAGTATAGTAGGAAGGCAGGGATGAAATGGCTTCATAGAGTAGTAAAATTAGCATGGAGTGTTGGTAAGGTACCTTCAGATTGGACAAAAGCAGTAATTGCACCTATCTATAAGCAAGGGAACAGGAAGGATTGCAACAATTATCGAGGTATCTCATTGATTAGTATACCAGGCAAAGTATTCACTGGCATCTTGGAAGGGAGGGTGCGATCAGTCGTTGAGAGGAAGTTGGACGAAAACCAGTGTGATTTCAGACCACAGAGAGGCTGTCAGGATCAGATTTTCAGTATGCGCCAGGTAATTGAAAAATGCTACGAGAGGAATAGGCAGTTGTGTTTATGTTTGTAGATCTAGAGAAAGCATACGACAGGGTACAGAGGGAAAAGATGTTCACTATACTGGGAGACTATGGAATTAACGGTAGATTATTAAAATCAATCAAAGACATTTATGTTGACAATTGGGCTTCTGTGAGAATTGATGGTAGAATGAGTTCTTGGTTCAGGGTACTTACAGGGGTTAGACAAGGCTGTAATCTTTCACCTTTGCTGTTCATAGTTTACATGGATCATCTGCTGAAAGGTATAAAATGGCAGGGAGGGATTCAGTTAGGTGGAAATGTAGTAAATAGTTTGGCCTATGCTGACGACTTGGTCTTAATGGCAGACTGTGCCGAAAGCCTGCAGTCTAATATCTTGGAACTTGAAAATAGGTGCAATGAATATGGTATGAAAATTAGCCTCTCGAAGACTAAACTGATGTCAGTAGGTAAGAAATTCAACAGAACTGAATGTCAGATTGGTGATACAAAGCTAGAACAGGTCGATAATTTCAAGTATTTAGGTTGTGTGTTCTCCCAGGATGGTAATATAGTAAGTGAGATTGAATCAAGGTGTAATAAAGCTAATGCAGTGAGCTCGCAGTTGCGATCAGCAGTATTCTGTAAGAAGGAAGTCGGCTCTCAGACGAAACTATCTTTACATCGGTCTGTTTTCAGACCAACACTGCTTTACGGGAGTGAAAGCTGGGTGGGCTCAGGATATCTTATTCATAAGTTAGAAGTAACAGACATGAAAGTAGCAAGAATGATTGCTTGTACAAACAGGTGGGAACAATGGCAGGAGGGTACTTGGAATGAGGAGATAAAGGCTAATTTAGGAATGAACTCGATGGATGTAGCTGTACGCATAAACCGGCTTCGGTGGTGGGGTCATGTGAGGTGAATGGAGGAGGATAGGTTGCCTAGGAGAATAATGGACTCTGCTGTTGAGGGTAAGAGAAGTAGAGGTAGACCAAGACGACGATGGTTAGACTCTGTTTGTAACGATTTAAAGATGAGAGGTATGGAACTAAATGAGGCCACAACACTGGTTGCAAATCGAGGATTGTGGCGACGTTTAGTAAATTCTCAGAGGCTTGCAGACTGAACGCTGAAAGGCATAACAGTATATAATGATAATGTATGTATGTATGGTCTTTTGACAGTGTACTTCCCAAGTACTTTACGTCGCACTGACACAGATATGTCTCATGGCGACGATGGGATAGGAAAGGCCTAGGAATTGGAAGGAAGCGGCCATGGCCCTAATTAAGATACAGCCTGGCATTTGCCTGGTGTAAAAATAGGGCTCAAACCCACCATCCCCCGATTACTGGATACTGGCCGCACTTAAGCGACTGCTCGTTTATTCTGATTTGTGGTTTGTCATCTCCCCTCTGTAACTTCACCACCACCATCTTAGCCCTGTTGATACAGTAGAAGTCCGCTATAGCGAGTACGGCATATAACGAGAACTCCGTTATAGCGACGACTTTTTTCTGTCCCTTCAAAATTCCTATATTATACTGTGTATCGTCCTTCGGTTACAGCGAGAACCGTATCACTGGCGCATCCGCTATTACGAGCGATTAAGCGCGCCCGATTTTTTCCGTTACAGATATTTATGCACCCCAGCGATGATATTGCATGCGATCGATTACCTTCTGCATCGTTTCCTCGCTATGTACACTAGCGATTTCTCTCGTCGACATTCGAAGGCGATTACATAAAATCAGCTTCATGGTCCGTATCGCACTTCAATAGATTCACAATTAAGTATTTATTTATTTTCCACCTAGTCGACTAGGTGGAAAATAAATAAATACTTAATTGTGAATTCGAAGGCGATGTCGGAGTCGATTAGTAATATCCGTCGACAGCTGTTCCGTAAAGAAAATTCGAAATGAAAGAGAACCTATTTTTGTAATAAATGCATAAATAACATGTCCGATAACGGTTGTTAACTCGTTAAAAATTAAGGCTGACTAAACGACTGCTTAATTTTGAGGCTAAATACTGCAATTAAGTAAGAATAGGATACACCTCGAGATATGGCAGAGTGCTTAATTGATTTCATACGTTAGTTTGTATTTTGTCGCGTCTGGTTAAATTACGGAAAGGCTATTATGAAAATTTATAGTGAGAAAGGTATAATTTCTCTACCGGCGCTTGAAGTGTGTTTTCATCATACGTTTAGTACAGTTAAGTTAGGATACGTGACGCTGTTTGAATAAGAAAACTGAAACGTTTGCAACAAAATGCGATCGATCATCTTCGGTACGGTATAGTTTTCTCTCTTTGTGCATTTGCGAGCTCTCTCGTTGACATTCAAAGGCGATGTTGGAGTTGATTAGTAACACCCATCGACTGCTGTTCTCTAAAGAAAATGAAATGAAAAAGAGGATAACACGTTTTCGTAATAAATGCGTAACTGACGTGGCCGATAGCAGTTGTTAAATCGTAAAATTAAAGACTGAATAAACGATATCTTAATTTTAATGTTATATACGGAAATTACGTAAGAATGTCATACACCTCAAGATATGGCAGAGTACATCACTGATTTCAGAGGATATTTCATATCTTCTCGCGTCTAGTTACGGCTATTTACCTGTAAATTTTTCGCGAGGAGGTTATTTCTCTACATGCGTTTCAAATATGTTTTCATGATAGACTACATATATACGGTTAGGTTAGGTGACGCTGTTTGAAGAAGAAAGCTGAGGTGTTTGCCACAGAAATCTCTGGAGTGATACCGTATTTCTCCGACTCCAAGACTTTTTTCTCAGAATCTCATGCGAAAACTCAAGGGTTGTTGCATTCGCGGCCTAACAGTAAGTTAATGGATACCACTGGCAACTACCGCGGTAACCACGCTGCTTCTTTTCACACGCACACAGAACTCATTGACAATAAACGACCGCCTCTTTACTACACATCGCTACCGGTTGTACAGTGTACAGTGCCTGTGTGTTTCTCAAATCTGCAGAATGGCATCAAAACATGCGACCCTTCAAATTCTTAGAAAAGCCATGGCTACTCAGTGGCAGAGTCATAACGCGTCTATTGCACATGACGCTTAGTAAAATTAAGGTTTATAGACAGCAGGAATATTTTCGTGATGGATAGTGGTATTGTAAAGATACGTGGAAAAGGTATTGCCGGCAAATTTTCAACAGGTTCTAGTCGATATTATGATGCCAAGTTTAAGTTAATGTTTATTAAACACTCGGAAATGTAGAATAATTGTGTAGCCGCAAGAAAATACGGCATAGACCTAACTAAAGCGTGAAGAAAAAAAGAAAAAAAGAAGGAAAAAAAATGAAGAAAAAATGTGTACCGGTACTGTACAAAAAATGCATTCAGTGGTCCGCAACAAGGACGCTTGAAAGAAGTCTATGATGAAATTGTGAGGTATGTGCACGAAAAACGCAAGGGCGGTTGGCCATACCGTGGCGCAATAAACTCGTTCGTTGACTTTCAACGTTCGCGATTAGGCCTATACATCGCTAGCCGTTGAATTTGGCCACACCCGACAAGCGAGACGTGCGTGTAGCGGTAGCCGGTTATATCTGACGCTGCATAAAAGTAACAGTTTTATAGACAGAAAGAATAATTTCCTGATGGTTCGTTGTATTGTAGAGATGCATGGAATAGGTATTGCCGGAAAATTTTCAACGAGTTATCTTCGGTAGTATGATGCTAATGTTAAGTTAATGGTCTTTAAACCTGCGCAAATAAAGAATAATTGTGCAGCCGCAAAAAAATGAAATACAGCGTGATGAAAGTCAATGTTTGGCGTCTAAAAAATAGTCTAAAAATGCGTAGGCTTGTATGATTTTACAAACTTCTTTTTGAGCCTGATTTAAATTTTTTGAAGGAAAAAGTGGGGTTAATCTTGGATTCGGAGGAATACGGAACTATATTATTTTTCAGAATGAAATTAAACAAACTTTCACGTAGTATCGGATTACGAAAAATAGCAAACAAGTAAGTCGTAGTGTGGATATCATCTGCGGAAACGCAAGTTTTGAACAAACTGATTGCCGTTTCATACCGACTTTGAAGTGCATGAAGGGTTTTCCGACTTTTATACAAAAATCGGATATAACGACAATCCGTTATAGCGAGTAAATTTTTCGCTGTTATGAATTCTTGCTATAACGGACTTCTACTGTATTTAAATCTTATCTCAAACTCTTGACTCCATTTCTGCAGCTTTTCCTCCACATTATTCTCAGTTTCACTCCAGATCACCACATCGTTTGCATTGATGAAAGCTTGCAAGTCCTGCTGCTCCTTCCTTTTTAGTGCCTTTGTTATGGCATCCATCATAGTGATAAACAGGAGGGGTGACAAAGCACTGCCATGCTGTATTCCTCTCCGATGAACAGTGGGACTGTTCCAGAAGAATGGAAGAAAGCAAATGTCGTTCCCGTATTCAAAGACTGTGACAAGGAAAATGTAGACAACTATCACCCAGTCTCTATTACATCTGGCTTATGTAAATGCATTGAACGCCTAATTGTAAAACATGTGCTGGATTTTTTGAATAAGAGAAACCTGTTGAATAACAACCAACATGGATTCCTCCCTGGAAAATCCTGTACTACACTTTTAACAACAGTAATTGATGAGTGGCAACATTCCCTGGACCAGTCTAATATATCCCAAGTGGACTGCGTAACTCTTGACTGGAGTAAGGCCTCTGATCAGGTACCTCATCAACGACTGTTGTTAAAATTTAACAAGTATGGCATTCAAGGCAACCTGCAGGCATGGTTTCGATCATTCCTGGTAGGTCGGACGCAGAACGTTGTGTTCAGTGGGGCCAGGTCAAAACAAACCTCAGTCACTGCAGGTGTGATTCAAGGCAGTGTGATAGGGCCGCTGCTGCACACAATATTTACGCTGGATCTGCCAGGTTGTGTATCGTCTTCTATGGCACAGTACGCTGCCATTTGCAATGAGAACGACGTAAATAAGTTACAGTCGGTTACAGTTACAGTGGTTCTGTGGTGCAAAAGAAATAGGATGTGTATAAATGTACAGAAATGTAAATATATCCGCTTAACTAGAGCAAGATCACAGTTACAACACGAAATTTCACTGTGTGGTAAAAACCTGATGCCTTGTACCTCAATAAAATTGCTTGGCATTCACATCTGCAGCAATTTAAAATGGAATAAGCATGTTGAGGAAATAAGGTGCTAAGCATACAGAGTCCTGAGATTCATCCGCAGATTTCTACTGGGAGCCAGGAAGAAAGCCGTTCAGACAGCCTATTTGTCATTAGTACGGCCAATACTGTTGTACGGACTTCCTTCCTGGCACCCTACTACAGTGGAGAACATGATAAAACTAGAGAGAGTTCAACGTCGAGCAGAAAGACTAATTACTCAACACGGTCACTTAAATATAGCCAGGTCACTGCCCTCCATAACAACCCTCTGTAAACAAATAGATATTGCTTTCCTGAGAAAATCCCTCGCAGGTAACATTCATATAAACCCTTTCAACCGCTTACAGCTGAACTATCGTTCCGCTCAAAGAGGTCGAGGTGTGTCCCTTTTCCATTTGCAAGAACAGCATCATATCAAAGTGGCTTCGTTAGTCGTTCTGCTCGGTTGTGGAATGAACTCCCACCACAGATAAAAGAACTACCTGCAGAAAATTTTTGTAAAGACGTAAAAAGGATGTATATATATAACGAAACCCTCTGTACAAACAAAAAAAAAACAAAAAAAGAGAGAGAGAGAGATAGAGAGAGAGAGAGAGAGAGAGAGAGAGAGAGAGAGAGAGAGAGAGAGAGAGAGACTCTGTGTGTGTCGAATTACTTGAATGTTGAACAGGTCTTGTGAGTATTATGTAAATACAGTAACTGTATACAAAAACACTATGTAGAATGTAATTGTATATTTGTATATTATAATTTTAATTGGTGATGGAGGCACTTTTGTGTATGTGGGGCTATGCCCTTTCTCCATTCACCATCCCTAAATTGTAACTACAATTAGTAGAAAATAAATAATAATAATAATAATAATAATAATAATAATAATAAATAAACCATTTGGGCAGCCCGCATCCCACTTGCACACAACTTCTGGTTTTTTTCATACAGCATCTTCACTTTTCCAATAAGACTGTCATGAACTCCCAGATCTTTTAGACATTCCCAGATACGCTCTCTTGGTACGCTATAATTGGTACAATAAGATGTCATAAGTCATGTCCAGTACCATAATTATGTTTGATGTTTGTGTAAAGAATACAATTTTAATCAACACATGGAAAGCAGTATGGTGTAGGGGAGTCTATGCACTGGCCATGCACTCTAGATAGCCTCTGGGCAAAATGGAGGAATTCTTGCAATTAGCAAGGAAAAAGTAAGAGAGAAACACTACTACTGATAACAAATTCATTATTTAAATCATTTTCACTTTTGATTTTTGGTTTTTACCTGAATGCTTTATTCAGTGTAAGTGAATCATATTGTATGACTTGTCATGGCAAAACTGTAGGCCATATTAGATCTGACACTAGGCAGTGTTTCTACTAAGAGATATTTGTACCAAATTAATTTGCCTAGTTCATAGCAGGTTTCATCAGGCAGAAAGCAGCATTTTTTTCTCAGAGATATCAGTGCCTTATCCTTAGCTCATATCAGGTCTATTTTTGTACAAGGCAGTGTTTCCACTGAAGGCACATCAGTGTCAGAATAAATCAAAACATAAGTTTTATCTGTGAAACAATCCCATTCTGGCAAACTAGAGCATGCGTTAAATCCATTCATACAGAAGTCACTTGATGATATTGTACCGGGCGGTACACCTCCGCTCCGCTAATTCAAACATTGCGCCAGTTGAAACTCCTCTACTGGAGGAAACCTGAACTTTAACTACAGTGTTAATTCTCAAGTTTCTCAGAAGATGTCCTTACTTGTAAATTTTGAAGTGTTCTGAACTGTGTCGTTTTTGTTTTGTCTGTAGCAAGAAGTGTGAACATTCTCTTCTAGATGGCACTACTGAAGGACTACAATTATGCACCCTAGTGCGAAGTGAAAGAACTGTGTTTTTGGAGAAATTCAGTATTTATAAGTTTGTTCCTTATTAAATTTCTTTCAGCTTGCGTTTAAGTTGGCAACGTTAACCCTTTCTTTCTGCCAGTTTTGAAACTGGCCAATCATAAATTTCTGTAATTAATTTTCCACCAATCCGGGTTTTCTTCTGCAATTCTGACATGTAATCTTTTGGTCGTCCAATAAAAAGCTTGTGGGCGGGTGTTATCATTCAGGAAAGGTCTCGAATGTTCCGCGAGGGTATATAAACTGCTGATTTTCGGGTCTCTGCGCCACTTCAGTAACACCTATCATTGTGTAAATTATGTAGCAGGGGGCGGGAAGCGCCTCTTTCTTCGGGCAGCAGTTCTTCCAACAGGTAATGGCCGTTTTATAACTTATTTTCTTGCCAGCTCAGCAGTTTAACCCTCGGGGCGGGTTCGAAACCTTTTACCATATAACTGTCCTCTAAAATGTAAAAAACTCTTGATTTAAATTCTGCCTCTGTAACTACATATGGGGATAGAGAGTGCTTAACCCTCTCGAGCTCCCACTCATATTGCTTCGAGGTGAACTTATTTTCACAACCGTTTCTTCCCTTCTAATGTAATGTAAATCGTTTTCTCATATAAGTCACCTCTTTAGGATGGGATTAGTCCTGGCATTAACGGCCTAGTGCCAAGTAGGTTTTAAATAAAGTGTATTAGAAGTGCAAGGACGCCTCCTCTCAAGTTTGTATTTTGGGGCCATGTAATTGTCCTGTTTCTTTGGTAAATAGGCCTCCGTAGGTTGGGTATTTTTTTTTTCCCCCTGTGTCTATGTCCTTGGAGGACAGCTTGAAGGTGGAGTTTGGTGTGGCCTTTGATAGGCTGGAACTTTGAGAGCGGGTTGCTCTTCCCAAAAAATTTGTTTCTGCGTGCCTCGAGGAGGTTTTACTGTGTAATTGGGAGCAAGAGCTCCTGGGCATGATTGGGGTTTACTGCCCCTTTGTCAAACCTGGTATCTGGCTAAAGTTGGGCTAATTGCTCAAGAATTATGTGCCTGGCTCTCGGAGCCCAAAACCTGTAACACTGTAATTGTACATTCTCGATTTGTTGTTAGGCTACTGAGTACCTGTTATATTTGTTATTTCTTGTTCTTGAAAAGAAAAAAATATAACCTTGTTAAATTTTAAATTAACTTTAATTTCGTAGATTGAGTCCTGTTCATCCCAGCACCTTCTTTCACCTCTAACTACCACGGATAACTCCGCTATCTTGGAGTAGCGGTTTAATATTCCTACAGGATTATTTTAATAAAGCAGTCATGGTAGAGATCTACCTTCTTTTTAAAAAATTGCTTTATGTTGCACTGATACAGATAGGTCTTATGGCGACGATGGGATAGGGAAGGGCTAGGAGTAGGAAGGAAGCGGCCGTGGCCTTAATTAAGGTACAGCCCCAGCATTTGCCTGGTGTGAAAAAGGGAAACCACGGGAAACCATTTTCAGGGCTGCCGACAGTGGGGTTCGAACCACTGAGATAATGGTCGCAGATCCGCTAGTAATAAACTACATAATGGTAAATAACAGGAAAGTAAAAATAGTGAAACAATTTAAATATCTAGGAGAAATTTTAACATACAATTTGGATGAGAAACCTGCACGGCAAGAAAGAACTAGTAAATCACAAAAGCTCAAAAATGTACACGGTCTACATACAATAAAAAATGTCTATCACTCAAAACAAAATTAGAACATTAAAGACTGGTGACATACGCAAGCAAAACTCTTTTTAAAGTCACTCAGAGAAATACAATCGACAAAATCATAAAAGCAGAGAAAAGAATGGCAAGGACGTGCATAAATAAAACATATAAAAAACATGGATAGTGCCAAATGAAGTGGTGTACCGAGAACTGGAGCCCTTCACAGATACTATACGGAAGAAGAGGATCTCTCTCTCTCTCTCTCTATTTTTTGTCACATTATGATTCAATAAAGCAAGTCAATGATAGGGAATTTATCTATTTTTTCTTTTACATTTGCTTTACATTGCACTGACGAAGATAGGTCTTACGGTGATGACGTGATAAGAAAGGGCTAGGAGTGGGAAGGTCTTAATTAAGATACAGATTATTAGATTTTTCGAAGAGTTTGCCTGATCAAAGTCACTCAACTGAAATAAGTTTTCACGGGAAACTGACAAAGTTGGCTGTTTCATTCAGGTCATTTTGTGAAATGTCTGGCTGCCGACCATGTGAGGTGACTGCTATTTAGGTACATTTCTCTGCATAAGAAGATAGGAACTTGCTTCAGTGTACTTTTGCATTCATTTTAACATAATTAATGATCGAGTCTTCTTCATTAAAGGTAAGAAAATACAAATAACCCTTTACAATCAATATTACTTGCATTCTACCACAAGAATCTGGAAAGTATTGGTTAAAGATTCTGCTGTCTTTAAATGAAACACACTGTACTATAATTCTAGATTTGATATTATCTTGCAAACTTTTCTCATCAGTTTCATACTGTGAAACCAATTCTAAGATTTACTTCTGAAAGATCTGTGCTTCAAACTGAACCAAGTTTTTCTATGATTTGTTAACAGCTTAACTTATTTTCAGTTTGGAACATATGAACTTGTTATCCTATTTAAACAAAGGAAATTCATAAACTTCACACCTTTACTCTTCAAAAACTACTACATACACAAGAAAATTTACCTGGCACTTATACGAACGCAGCTCGTAAAGAGCAACATGGCCATTCTTGGCCCCAACAGCTATTCTTCGAGTGTGGGGACAATGGCTGACTTGGTTGAAGCGACATACTGCAGGGAAGACTTCATTGAGGCGATGAGTTTTCAGATGGCCTGGATCAAGGCAGTGAAGAACTATGTCCATTACCTGAAGTAAAAGCAATACAGTGTTCAGCTATACAGTAAATAAACTGAAAATCATTCATTAGTATAATTTGGGTGCTGCTATTCTCATGGTTTTAGAAGGGGAACACCAACATCATAAAAATACCAAATGCTTGGAAAGGTGAGTAGTCCAAAAAGAAATGGAAATAACTATAATCATTATCAATGTATGAGGGGGGATCAAATATAAACGGGATTTTATTTTTTATTTAAATTCATTTATTGAAAAACAGAAGGCAATTACAATTTATTTTTCCACATAGTTTCTTGCTTTGGAAATGCATTTGCTCCAGCGTATGGGCAGCTTTTTGATGCCCTCACTGTAAAAAGAACAGGGTCGTGTCACCAGCCAGTTGCATATGAAGTCTTCCACACACTTGTCTTCAAATTGTTGCTCTCATAGAGCTTCTTTAAGCGGTTCGAACAAATGGAAATCGCAGGGCGATAGGTCAGGACTGTAAGGAGGATGATCAACTGTAGTCCAGTGCATTTCCTGAAGCTGGGGGACAGTTAGAGCTGCAGTATGGAGCTGCACATTGTCGTGGAGGAGGATGACCTTTTGAATCGGTTGGTCTCATCTTTTGCGGTGATATGCAACCCTCGCCTTGTTCAACAGCTCGCAGTAGTAAGCAGCAATGATTGTGCGTCGCTCATGCAAAAAATCAATTAGCAAAATGCCTTGCCGATCGAAAAAAATGGTTGCAAGACACTTGTCAGCTCACAGTCGAGTCTTGGCTTTTACTGATGCTGTCTCCCCTTTCCTCCGCCACTCCTTACTGGCTTCTTTGGATTCGGGAGTGTAGTGGTGGACCCATGTTCTGTCGCAGGTGACAATCCGACTAAAAAATGCATCACTTTCTTTCGTAAACCTTGCTGTAAGCCTCTGACAGACCTCAGAATGTCTCAACTTCAGATTTTTGGTCAAAAGGCGAGGGACCCATCTGGAACACACTTTACGGAACTGTAGGTCGTTGTAATGATTGCTTGACAGCTCCCATAACCGATTCAGACTTTTTCTGCAATTTCTGATACTATCGCCCCTCGATCGTCATCGACAATGTCTTTAACCACACAAATGTTTTGGTCTGTAATGCTGGTATGAAGACAGCGATCGTGTTTCTGATTTTCCGCATGTTCTCATCCTTCCTGGAACTTTTTATGCCAGGCAAACACACGCGTCCTTGACAATGTTTGATCACCAAACAGTGCAGTCAATCTCTGGCAAATTTATGCCGCTGTAAATCCTTCACGAGCAAGAAATTTTATAATTATGTGTTGCACAGTGGAGGGGTGTACCTGTTGCTCCGACATCGTGAGTGTTACTGACGAAATGGACGGAAATATCTAACAGCACACACTCCCCACTCCTGACGGTGGCGCCTAAGCATAGCAGAAGCACAGGGCCAGTTCTACCAACTTCTACGTTCAGGAACAAAAATCCTGTTTATATTTGACAGCACTTCGTACCGATCATTTGGAAGAATAATATTCCACTCCAACATTGAAACTATCAATGAACTCTTATTAATATCTACCTTCAATTTCTCCAAGAGAATGGAACATGCAAAAAATCAGCCTTGACTTTCAAATGTTAAGTCACAAAATATCAAAATACATACACTAAACATTTCTCAAATCAGCAGCTAGAAACCACTATCAGACACATTTGTATCAGCTCAGTGCAGTGAGTAGGTGGCTGGAGTGCAGGGAGAAGGCTATTAGTTCTGTCAAAATGATCACATTTCACTTCAACTGAGTATGAATCAGAAACAAAAAGACTGAAGATGGCATCTCAATGCATGTTGATGCCCTCCTCCTGACTGATAAAGCTGGGAAGCAGCAGATGCTAAGATGAAACAGGCATAGAGAAACTGAGATTGACAAGGAGAGAGCCTATCCACTTGAAGATTGCAATGCATGACGATGTGGAGATTTTCCTCATCCTATTGTGTTTTCATGTTTGTCCTTATCTCTTTTTTCTACTTATACTATTAGACGTTTCTTCACTGGGCGAGTTGGCCATATGATTAGAAGCGCGCGGCTGTGAGCTTGCATCCGGGAGATAGTGGGTTTGAATCCCACTGTCGGCAGCGCTAAAGATGGTTTTCTGTGGTTTTCCATTTTTACACCAGGCAAATGCTGGGACTGTACCTTAATTAAGGCCATGGCCACTTCCTTCCAACTCCTAGGCCTTATCTCTCCCATCGTTGCCATAAGACCTATCTGAGACAGTGCGACGTAAAGCCACTAGCAAAAAAAATAAATAAATAAATAAATAAATAAATAAATAAAAAAATAAAAAAATTAAAAAAAATAAATAAATAAATAAATTGTTTCTTCATGTTCCTATCTTTTGATATCAGAGTTGATAGACTGATGGTAAATCATTTTTCTAGTGCCAAGAACAACAAACAAGCATTTTACAGTCACATGCTTTTTAAATAGCAGCTTATTTGATTATAGACAATACTTTACAGGCAGTATGAAGTCTATGTGTTGCTCTTTTGATGAATATGTGATCATGTTTCAGAACTGAAAATGAATAAAAAATTGACAGCTAAATTTTTTACTTTAAACATTTACTTCAAAAGTCATAGACTGAAATTTCCTGTAGTCTTCTGCAGCAAAATAAACGAAAAAAGAGAACCTCTGTGGGCCCTCCAGTGTAAGAACGATTTGCCACACTAATTCAGTTATTATATCTCTTTAACAGAAGACAAAGTCTGTCTTGTTCGCATTTCATGCAAATATTTCATCTTCAGTAGAGTTGCACTGTGAAGAAGGAACACAGTCAAAAAAATCACACACTAATCATCTGCAAGGATTGCTGCTCTGATCTCTCTTTTTCCTCTTCTCCATTTGTATAGGAATGGGTTACAATTTTTGTTAATTTCCCTGTTTTAAATTCTGTTATTTCTTCCCTGAAATTATTAATCCAAGCACTGAAAGTATTAACATTTCTTTCTAATTTAAATTTCTTTTAAAATACAGTATTGAAGGTCCAAAGTCTGAAGTCTTTTTCATAAACATTTCTATTTTATTGTTTCTGTAAGACAAGAATTTAATTTTCATACCTCTTTAGGCCTGGGTTGCTGTAACCACAATGTAGTTTGTGAACTATGGGCAACTGAGTATCCTAGTATGTGATCCTGAGTCTCAGGATACCAGTTGCTATCGAACAGGAGTACGAACCTCGGACGCATTCCAAGTTGTGGCAATCCTTCTAGTCAGTTGGCTACGACTGTACTGTACATTCCATTGATGGTTTCTACACTGACTGAGTGAAGAAATCCTCACAGAAGTTTACTGAGCACTCTTAGCAAGCCTTGGGCCTAAGGGAGTGATGGAATCCCAGGAAGACCAGATCATGATGAACGGAACTGATCGTTGAGAACAGCTTAAGGCAAAGGGACGTGGACTGGAACATGACGACGGATGAGGAAGAAAGATGGAGGACAACGAAGAAAAGTCGTATTAACCCCGACCCAGCTGTATAAGAGGAGATGATGACAAATCCTACACTGATTTATGACAATTGCTTATTTAGAAAATCCCAATGATAAGATTCAATTATGAGGTATTAGGGACTAAAATATCCAAATACAGTATATAAACATAAAATTAAATGGACTGTTATCATGGCTATTAGTTTTTAGTTTATCCAAAATTGTACACAGTACTTGCCTCAATGAGCAGGTCAGACATTTCATTCTGCATTTTATCAATGAGTAATTCTATACCACGCAGGATCTCAGGTTTAGCACGATGCAACACAGAAGAGTTTATGTTGACATTCAGTGTCTGAGAGTTCTGCTGGATAGTGTTGTATCTTGCCACCTGGAATGAAGAGGGCAGAACAAAATAAAATGACTATCAATAAAAGTCCTTTAAAATAGGATTACATTTTACATTATTGATGTTTTCTGACATTACATACATTTTTTTAAATCAATAGCTTTACCAAGCCCATGGTTAGAGTTAGTATCTTATATTTTTATCATTCTCTAGAGAGAATGAAGCTAGGAACACACAAAAAAGGATAAACTAGCTAGCTGGGCAACAAGAAACAAGAAAAGGTTAACTGTCAAGGACGAACTCCACCTCTCCATACAATGCCATCTTCACAGATACGCTCTCCCCTTTCAGTTCCAGTTTCTTCTAACATATTTCTTCTAAGCCCTGTATGAGCTCATTTCTGTTTCCCAACTTCAACAGGAATGCAGGCACTCATAAATCATTGAAGGAGTCATTCTAGAGAATTATCCTGTGTTGAGATGGGGAAAAAAGGAGAAAAAAAGAGAAACAACATTTTCCTTTGCAAAAATAAAGTGATGTGGTCATGGCCATCCATCAATGGCTGCTAATTTCAGATGGCAACTAGGCATAACACACAGTTAGGTAACATTGTCTGACCATCCATTCATACCTTACATAAAAGCCTGCACAGTTTGCTATGGTTACACTTCCATCACACACTTTGGCGCGCCATGTTACTAATTTTTTTTGGATGAATCCAGCCGTAAGACATAAGCTATTTATGTCAATAAAGGAACATCCAGCTAAATCGCCCCATGAAGCTCTTAACCGTGTCAAGCGAAATCCCATTTTATGGTATATTTCGAACACCTTAAACAAGAGATGAACCAATATTTCATTCTTGAAAAATCCTCATCAAAAATTAATCATACACATTTATAAATGAGACAAATAATTTGAAAACATGATATCACTGGTTCCAGAAATAAAATGTTTTTATGTAACTACCCCAAAATTATCTCTGATAACGATTGCAGTGATTTAAAGGTAAGGTACTTAGGCTACTATTATGATGATGATCTTTCTTCTTTATTCGTGTCAGAAGTATCAACTTTACTTACAGATATTTAACAAAAAGCAACAAGATATCTACATTCCTACTATACAAATATACAAGTCTATTATACAATCACAGATAGAGCAACAATATTCGAGAGCTAGATGATGCTTGCCCAGTATTGGGCGACGTCAATAGCGTTGGGGGAGGCTGCAATCAAGTCTTTCATAGTGCACATTGAAGGACATAAAACACAATGACATAGATGTTGGATCGTCTGCTGCTCTCCGCAATCACAAAGTGATGAATCACTTGAGAAGCCCCACTTCCGCAAATTTACTTTTGTTCTGCCGACTTCCGTACGGAGTCTGTTAAGGGCTTTCCATACTGTCCACTTCTCCTGGTGTCCACATGGAAGACTTTCCTTCGGCTCTATCCAGTTGGAAAGGTGGTGGATTCTTTCTTTCCACATTGTGACTCTAGCATTCTCTGCTTTCCCCTCAAGGTTAACTGATGTGCGGAGAAAACTTTTTCTAGATTTTAGCCTCTGTGTGGCTGGGTGGTATCCATAGAGAGGATGTGCTTCTGAAGAAGATGACTGGAGCCTTTCTTTGTTAGCTGCTACCTCCCTACGAATCTCACCGGGAGCAATACCAGCTAAAAGTTGGACCTTCTCATGGGTGTAGGTTTGAAGTATCCAGTAATGATCCTGCAGCTTTCGTTTAAAGCGATGTCAACCTGCTTCGTATGAGCTGACCTGTACCAAACCGGGGAGGCATATTCTCCTGCAGAATAGCATAGAGCTAGAGCTGTATGTTCTAATTGTTTGTGGTTGTGTTCCCCAACTTGTTCCTGATAACTTTCGTAGAATGTTGTTTCTGGCAGATATCTTTTGTTTCAGGTTTTGGCAATGTTTCTTATATGTTAATGTGCGATCCAGCATAACTCCTAGGTACTTTGATGTAAAGCAGTGTTCCAGTAAGTTCCCCTTCCATAGTACTTTGAGTTTCTGAAAGGCCTGTGCATGCCGCAGATGGAACGCACAAATTTGAGTCTTAGCTGGATTTGGTTTGAGTTGGTTTTTTCTCATAATAGGTACCTAGCTCTTCTAATGCAGCAGTTAAAGAGATCTCTGCTTCATCAAAGGTATCAGTTTGAGTAGTAAGTGCAAGGTCATCGGCATAGATAAAGCTTTTAGTATTTTCTGGTAATGGCTGGTCATTAGTGTAGATGTTGAAAAGAATAGGAGCCAGTACACTGCCTTGAGATAGTCCATTCCTTTGATTCCTCCATCTGCTTCGGTGTCCTTGGAATTCGACAAAAAAGCGACTATTTTCCAAGAGAGTAGCTATCATCTTGGTTACCTTGATGTCTGTAATCATTCTATAAAGTTTGTGTAATAATATCCTGTGATTTACTGTATCGTAGGCGGCTGAGAGGTCCACAAAAGCCACGCCAGTAACCTTCTTCATTTCAAACCCGTCCTCGATGTGCTGGGTTAGATGTAAAACCTGTGCTGTGCAACTCTTTCCTGGGCGGAAGCCACATTGCTGAGGGATTAGGACTTGGTCTACTACTCCCATTAAGCGATTGAGCAACATTCCTTCCATTATTTTGTATAGGTGGCAGAGTAAGAAGATTGGTCTGGAATTTTTGGTTTCAGAAATGCAATCACCTTGGATTTTCTCCATATTTTTGGAATTTTTAGGGAAGTAAAGCAGTTGTTGAAGAATTTTAAAAGCCATGCCTGTGTGGTTGAACTGAAGTGTTTTATTTGTTCTATTGTGATATCATCTAATCCTGCCGCTTTTCCATTTTTGGTACATTGAATCGCTTTCTGTAATTCCGTTATTTCAAATGGCCGGGATAGGTTACTGGACTTCATTACCTCGCTTTTTAGGATATTATGTTCCAACTTCCTTATTGGGTGATTTGTTTTCCCATTGATGACAAGCTGATTTGCGATTTGGTTTGCCGTAACATTTGCATGGACTGGTCCCTTGGTTGGATCGTTGCTAAGTCGTTTGAGAAGCTTCCAAGCCTTTCGGCTATCCCTTGACATGTCTGTTTCCTCCATAAGTTTGATCCAAGCATCTTTCTTTGCCTCTGCAATTGAGGAAAGCAGTTTCCTTCCAGCTGAGACAGTGTCTTCACTTAGTGGATCTTCCTGAAACAGTGAAATATATGTGTTCATTTGGGCAGCTGTGTCTGAAATTAGACCTTGTATATAGTTAACTCTGCATCCTTGTGGTATGGAAGCGCAGGAAGCTTTCTTCACAGCTTCAACAAACTGATCATAAAACTCTGGTGTTGGGTGGATATCTGATATTGTTTTATCAAGGGTTGAGCTGAACTTCTCCCAGTCTGCTTTTTTGAAATTATATCTCCTTTGAACCTTTATTGGTTGAATTGCAGAGAAAAGTTGACACATTATGGGCCGATGCTGGGTATTTGGAATGGGATTGCACATTGATTTCATGATGATGATGATGATGATGATGATGATGATGATGATGCTTGTTGTTTAAAAGGGCCTAACACCTAGGTCATCGGCCCCTAATGGTACGAAATGAGATGAAATGGAATGACAAATTAGAAGTCCAAAATCCTCACTCACCAGAATTCAAAACGTGAGGACGAAGAATCAATGGATGGATATGAATTTAAAACAATCAGTGGATCTGACCTGCAACGCCTCACATTCACAGAAACTGAGGTGAAACAATAGTATTACTGACCAAGGGACTGCATCCATAGCATAACAATGAATCGATGATGCTTTTAGTCTAAAGGGGTCCAAAATCAAAGTCAACGGCCCCTTACTTATAGTTAGGAAAGTAGAATCGTGATATTTGTCTTGTTGCGGTACCAATCAAAAGAAGCGTAGACTCGCGGTATTCCACACAGTATGGTTCTACTCACAGGTAATAAAATTTGCACATGGAATACAGACCTATGGTGTTTTGCACATTGCGTCGCCATTTCCAGGCAACGCAAACCTATGGTGTTCATCACGTGTACTAACCATAAGGACCCGCACTATCCCGTGGTGTACCTCATACAGTGGGTACTAGTCACAGGCAAGCTAGAACCATGGTGTCGCTCCTGAAGGGGTACTAATCACAGGTACTGTAGAAGCCAGCAACGCCCTCTGTTGCTACTAATCACAAACCTATTTGGTACCTAACATAGTGGTGCTACGCGCAATTAAATGAGACTCATGGTGTTCCCTGCGTGGTGGTACTAATCACAAGTAGTTTCATGGTTCTAATACAATCATCCCTTGGTTGCCCCTTTTAGTCGCCTCTTATGACAGGCAAGGGATGCCGCGGGTGTATTCTTCATCTGCGACCCCCACCCACAGGGAATAGGCTACTATTATGATGGCATCATCACCTGTAAAGGTATTCTAGAGCTGGCAACTGCCAGTAGTTGATCAGGCACTTTCCAACATGGATTCCCCTGTGGGTGGGGGCAGTAGAATAAGACCCACAGTATCCCCTGCCTGTCGTAAGAGGTGACTAAAAGGGGCCCCAGGGGCTCTGAACTTTGGAGCGTGGGTTGGCACCACGGGGCCCTTAGCCGAGTCCTGGCATTGCTTCCACTTACTTTTGCCAGGCTCCTCATTTTCATCTATCCTATCTGACCTCCTTTGGTCAACTCTTGTTCTTTTCCGACCCCGACGGTATTACGTATGGAGGCATAGGGAGTCTTTCATTTTCACGCCCTTTGTGGCCCTCGCCTTCCTTTGGCTGATACCTTCATTTTTCGAAGTGTCGACCCCTTCCATTTTTCCCTCTCATTAGTGTTATATAGAGGATGGTTGCCCAGTTGTACTTCCTCTTGAAACAATAATCACCACCACCACCACCACTCCCAACATGGACTACAGAAGACTCTTGCAGCCTCACTTAACCTGAGAACAAATGCTGGTTAGTGGACTCTAGTTGTGGCTACCCATTCCCTCTGCAGACACAGCCAGACTGACACCCGTCCAGGGAGCGCACCCCTATTTATAGCAAATCAGGGTGCGCGTGTAGGGAAGCTAGCACTTCCCTGGACGGGATGTCAGCCGGGTTGGCCGCCGAGGCAATGGGTTGCCACGAGAGGGATACCCCCCCTCTCCATTGCTTTATTCAACAACATAAGAAACAATACAAGGAGGTACCTATGCGTGTGGAGAGCAGGGCCTCTTCCAGTGCGCAGGGTCCAAAGTGTGACAGAACTATCAGTGTAAATGTACAATGTTTTAACACACACAGGCACGTCTTGCAAATACCAAAGAGCCCCGGTAATGTCTCCGCCGTGTGGATTGGAGCTGGTCGGTGGAAGGCCTGGGCCCAGCTCTGGTGCTGGCGCAGTGCTATCGCGGCGATGGGGACTGGAGTAGCGTCCATACACACAGAATCGGTGGGTGCTAAATGGATGGTGCTGCGGGGAGTGGCGATGTAGGCCGGCATGAGAATCTTCTTAATCCAGAAGGGTTCCCCGGAGAGGGCATGTTTGGCTATAAAGTATGGCCATACCATAACATAACAGCACCATGCGAGATATCCTGAGATTTGTTGGCGCTCCTCGTCATTGGCGTTCAGGATCAGGGTGATAAGCTAGGTCACACGTTCTTGAGTAGCGTGATGGAGAGAAACTTCACCTTGGGGAATGTCTAATGTGACGCCTAAATAGGTTAGGATGTCAACTGGGAGCAACTGTGATTTTCTCTTGTTGATGGAAATGCCCATGACCACTTCCAGGTACAGAACAATCTCTGCAGCCATTCTCATCTTCCAGGGCGGCGCCATGCAGAAGCCAGTCGTCTAAGTATGCAACGAAGGTTATAGGAAATTCCTGTTCCAAGATCTGTCCCACAGCTAGTCCCCATCTTTGCATGATCGACGGGCCCAGTGAGTGGCCCATAGGAAGTCTAGTCCAGACGTAGCTTTTATTGCGGTAACTAATGCCCCAGTTGTGGCGAGTTCGAGGATGGATTGCGAGTTGATAAAAACCGCTGATGAGATCCAGTTTAACTGCCTTGTGGTGCACTTGGATGGCAGCGAGGGCGTCAGCTGGGCCTTGCAGAGAAAACTTCGGCCGAATGATGTAGTCCGTCCACTCGGATAGATCGTAAATAATCCGGGCAGCGCCATTATCCGTGGGCACAAGGAATAAGGGGAATGCCGCCGTAGGAGAGTCCTCCTCAATCAACCGATGATGTAAGAGGTCTGCTATTGCTGTATCCACGAGATCTGATGGGCGTGTGGTGCGGAACACGGGAGGAGCATCCCGAGGCCGCGGGCGGCAGGCACCCTCGGAGGTAATGCGCTGAGCGTATTTCCCCAGGGGTGTCTCCAGATAAGGCACAGAATGCGCAAGAGGGACTGCAACTGAGTCATATCGCTGCGGTTTTGGCCGTGGAGGCAAAATAGTTGGATGAAGGGGATCTTGGGTAGGGACACGTCGAAGGAGAAGCAGAACGACTGTGTTCCTCCTATAGTGGTACTAATAATAATAATAATAATAATAATAATAATAATAATCGTATGGCCTCAGCTACCGTTTGCAGACATTTCGATTTGACGCCATCTGGCTGTCTGCTCGTCAATTTTGACGTTCCGGTTTACTCTGTCTGCCATCTAGCGGACCTAGAGTAAACCGGATCTCTCTTGGGCGTCTATGGCTGAGATTTAATTAATTTTGTCGGGTAAATACCAAATGTATCACCAGAGATCTTTTACATGCCGACATCGTACGACATGGAGTGTCGAATGGACTTTTTTCCGCCCTTCAAAAATCCGACTACCTCTGCCGGGTTTGAACCCGCTATCTTGGGATCCGGAGGCCGACACTCTACCACGGCTCCACAGAGGCAGCTTATAGTGGTACTAATCACAGGTAACGTAGACTCATGGTGTTTCTCGCATGGTGGTATTAATCACAGGTAATGTAGACCCATGGTGTATCAAGCACAATGGCACCACTCACAGGTAACACAAAACTATGGTGTTTCGCACATAAGGGTACTACTCACAAGCAACGCAGAATCATGGTGTTGCTCACATAGTGGGATTAATCACGGGCACCAGCATTCCTGCGGTGTTCCTCACTTAGTGGAACTAATCACAGGCCACTTATACTCATGGTGTTGCTCACATAGTGGTACTAATCATAGGAAATGTAGACCCACAGTGTATCACACATTATGGTACTACTATTCTCAGGCAACACAGACTCATGGTTTTACTCACATAGTGGTACTAATCACAGGCAACGAAGATCCATGGTGTTTCTCATAAATGGTGCTACTCATAGGTAACACAGGCTCATTCTGAACACAGTGGAACCAATCTGTGGAATACACATAACCATTTTCACGAACAGCACCCAGACCCGCTGTGTTCCTCGCATAATGGTACTGCTCCTACGTAACCTAGACCCATGGTTTTCCTCGCAAGGTGGTAGTAGTTGCAAGTAACGTCGAGCCATGGTGTTCGGCACGTAATGGTACTAATCACAAGTACGGTAGAAGTCCGATATAGAGAGTACGGCATATAACGAGAACCCCATTATAACGTCAGTTTTTGTCTGTCCCTTCAAAATTCCTATATTTAACTATGTATTATCCTTTGGTTACAGCGAGAGCCTTGTCACTGATGTACCCGTTATTGTGAGCGATTAAGTGTGCGCGATTTTTTCCGTTACCGATATTTATGCACCCAGTCATATTACACGCGATCGATGATCTTCGGTATAGTTTCCTCGCTATGTCCACTAGCGAACTCTCTCGTCGACATTGTATTGACTCCCGTATGCAGTTATCAGACTGCGCCTCATATACAGCCTTCTGATAAGCTCACCTGCATACACCCAGCGTCAGTGGGTAGGGTCTGACACATCCCACTCTGATGAGTCTAGTTTCAGACCTAAGACAAAATGCTGGTTAATAGAGCAAACGTCTGAAAAGCCTTACATCTGATATGTATTCGAAGATGTCTGAGTCAATTAGTAATACCCGTCGACTGCTGTTCCATAAAGAAAATTAGAAATGAAAGAGGAGAACATGTTTTTGTAACAAATACATAAATAACGTGGTCGACAGCAGTTGTTTTAACTTGATACAAACAAACGCTAAGTAAATGATCGCGTAATTTTAATCCTAAATACTGCAATTAACTCTTAGAGTGTCGGGGAGCACGAACGTGATCCTCTGTAGCCAAGCGAGAAGTGATCGCGCTCCTTGTTGCAGCAGTTTATGTAAGTCGTAATAGTTTGCTAATATCTGGTAGATGGCAGCTCCAGTCAGCATGACTCCGTAGTAGAAACTACGTAGTTTCTAAATCTACCACCAGAATCTCTGTGTGGCATGTTGTGTTGATGTTATGAATTTTTCTGTTTCAGCTGTTTGGCGCGTACCTGTAGACCATGTGTTTGTAATAATGGCGACGAGCTCTCGTATTGTGTTTGAAAATGATGATGATTTGGTTGAGTATATTAATTCATTGAATGATGATTCTGATTATGTCGAATCAGGCAATGATTCAGATGATACTGAGAGTGATAATAATGCCGGTAATGTTTCAAACAATGATGATAGTGGTGATGTTATCCGACCTACTCATGTGTCAGTGATGCATGAAATTTCCGATTCAGATGGTGACGATAGTGACAGGAATAATGATGAAGTTGACGGAAACAGTAATCACGAAGGTAATGACGATGATGACCAGATTCCCGATTTCCGTGAAATTCAGTCTGATCACGACGTACAATTTCAACCCTCTCCTACATTCCTTGAGATGCCTGGCCCTAAACGTACACCTCCTTCTGATGCTAAACCAAGTCAATATTTTAATCTATTTTTCACCCTCTCCCTGTGGAACTTGATGATCAAGGAAACAAACTGGTATGCCTGCCAATTTCTGTCTTGTGTGCAGCAGTTATCGCCTAATTCTAGAACCAGGGAATGGCAACCTGTCACTGTTGCAGAAAGTAAGGCATTTGTAGCAGTTATTCTTGAAATGGGAATAACTCGTAGGCCTACTATATTTTCATACTGGGCTAAAAGTTCCAGGAACATTCCATGGTTTGATCCATGCGACAGATTTGATCCCATTGTAGAGCATGCAAACCATGTATTCCGATAACATTATAGCCCTCACCAACATCTCAGTATAGATGAGTCACTCATTGGAACAAAGTGTCATTCTTCCCTCACACAGTACCTCCCAAATAAAAAACATCATAGGTGGGGAATCAAATTTTGGATGTTATGTGACTCTGTTGCAAATTATTGTTTGGGATTTTATTGCTACCGAGGAGCGAAGAGTGAAGTTGACAAAGCTGAAATCAAACAGCATGGCCTTGGTCACGTGGTAGTCACTAAATTGTTAAAATTAGGAAATTATTTTCAGAAAGGTTACCATATAGTAACAGATAATTTTTTTTTTCAAGCATTCCTTTAGCTCGTTACCTATTTTCCAAGGACACTTATTTTACTGGTACCCTGAGACGAAACAGGAAGGAAATACCCCAAGGCCTAAAAGAGTGAAATATTATAGGAGTAATAAAATTCTAGTTGCAGGGTACCGTGGAAAAAAGGTCTCAAAAATATCCAGTTTTGCTCTTGTCCACAAACGCTGTAGCTAAAAATAAAACAACAAAAATTAAGAATAATAAACAGAAGGAAATTACAAAACCCTATATAATTCACAAATACAATACCTACATGGGGGGAGTAGATGCTTCAGATATGATGTTGTACACCTATCTGGATGAGAGGCGGACACTGAAATTTTGGAAGAAGGTGGTGTTTAGTATCATTGCTAGGATGGTTCTAAATTCCTATATAATCTATAAAGAAAAAGTTTACTTCTAGCATTATTGAGGATTTAGAAATAGAATGAAGAGCTCACAGAAATCCACTCCCTGCTGCAAAAAATTTTTCTGCAGGAGGGGCCTTGTTAGAAAAATTACCTGGTAGAAATTTAAAACTCTGTGTAGTATGTAGCAATAAGGATGGTGGACCAGTACAAAGGTCAAATATTGTGTGTGCCAAGTGTAAGAAAGGACTGCATGGTTTGTGTACAGGACTCCATAAGTGTTGAGAGGTGAAAGTTCGTGAAGTGTAAATATGTACATATAACGAGTGTGAGTAGTGATACGGAAAAATATTTTTTAGAAGAACTATTATTCTTAAAACATTGATATTTTACAGACTAGTAAAAAAATCCATCAGTGTATACAGGAATATCAAATTTAGGTGAGTAAATACAAACTACTAGGATGTACAGAGATCCGAATCTGAATTTTTTTTTTCAAAAATTGCATGAACAAAATTAATTTTTTTATGGGCCACTATGAATTATTTTCATGATAATATAATGAATAAGGAGAGGGATCACTTAGCTACAATAAAATGAAAACTACAATGAGATATCTTGAACCTCCTGCTCTGGCTGAAACTAGAAAAGGAAAATTGATAACGATGATAATGAATAATTGCAGAAAATTGAATACTTGGGACATGCAAGAGAATTGCATCTGATGTCCAGTATGGATGTTATTTTAAAACACAGATTAAAGGATAATGGTTGTTACAAATCTTCATTTAAAGCATGTACTGAACCTATCTTATCAATGAGCAGTTGAATACCACACTGAATAATAGCTGATTAACTTGACAGACTATGGAAGAGCTTATGTTAATATTTAATATCAGTGAATTCCAACACTAGATCTATACTTTAACACTCGAAAGAAGACAAATTATGGTTGCTTTTTTTGTTCCTAATGGTTTAAAGTCACACTAACACATCAAAAGTTTTCCGGCGACTCAGGGCGAAGGAAGAGGGCCAGGATTGGGAAGGTAGCAGCTATGGCCTTAATTAAGGTACAGCCCCAGTAATTGCTTGATGTGAAAATGGAAACCATCTTCAGAGCTGTTAAATGTGGGATTCGAACCCACCATCTCCCGAATGCAAACTCACAGCTACACAACCCTAACTGCACGGTCAACTCTCTTAGTAATTTATGTTCGATCCTATATCATGAAAATATGTGAAGTTGGTAGTGTTTGAAGATATGCAGCTTGTCCTTTACCTTCAGTGTTTTAATTTGTGTTGTCCGGCTCCATGGCTAGGTGGTTAGCGTGCTGGCCTTTGGTCACAGGGGTCCCGGGTTCAATTCCTGGCAGGGTCGGGAATTTTAAGCATCATTGGTTAATTTTGCTGGCACGGAGGTTGGGTGTATGTGTCGTCTTCATAATCATTTCACCCTCATCACGACATGCAGGTCGCCTACGGGCGTTAAATCAGAAGACTTGCACCTGGCGAGCCGAACATGTCCTCGGACACTCCCGGCACAAAAAGCCATACCCCATTTCATTTTCATATTTGTGTTTCCTTCTTTTTACTGTTCCCTCTTTCCACAATGACCTATCATGTTATACACCTCAAAAAAAGTTTGGAATATTGTGGAAGTAGGTATGATATATAGTAGAGCGTGTGTAGTCCTGCTGTACGTGGTAGAGAGCAATGCATGCACACATGTAATTAACCCAGATATGTCAAATATTTTTGTGAGTAGATTCATGATTTTATGTTACAGAATTAACATAATGCATGAGTTAGTACAGGTAAACCCCAACATTGAAGGAAAAATATATTAATTTAGACGGAAACAGGTGTCCTTTTAAAAGGACAGTAGGCATATAAGGGGTATACTGGTGACATGCATATATAGTGTATAAGGAACATGTGTGCAGTTGTCAGATATTTATTGTGTAGTATTGTGTACAATACAATACAGAAAGAAGTATTCACTAAAAAACACAAAAACACACACTCGAAAGAATACTGATGTGTATTTGAAGTAATTTTCAGAATTATTCAGAAGGAAGTTATCGTCCTTGAGGTACTGCACAAAACATTTGACTTCTAGTGTACCAAACACTTCTGATATTTCAATGTTGAACAAGATCACATGTCATAGTCTTTTGTTGCATGGTATTGCACAAAGCACTTGATATGCAATGGTTTTTTTTTTTTTTTTTTTTTTTTTCTAGTGGCTTTACACAGATAGGTCTTATGGCAATGATGGGATAGGAAAGGGCTAGGAGTTGGAAAGAAGCGTCCGTGACCTTAAGGTACAGCCCCAGCATTTGCCTGGTGTGAAAATGGGAAACCACAGAAAAACCCTCTTCAGGGCTGGTGACAGTGGGATTCGAACCCACTATCTCCTGGATGCAAGCTCACAGCTGCACGCCCCTAACCGCACTGCCAACTCGCCCGGTGATATGCAATGTAACAATGCACTTCTCACATTTCATGGATGCCTTCTTGTGACAAATTCTGCACTGCATCTGATTGCCTTGTGGTATGATGATATGGTTTGTTTGATCATAACTAGATCTGCATTCTCATTAATCGAACATTAGTCATAGCCAGGTCCCCTTCCGTCCTAGTATATTGTTTCTTCGAAGAAAAATTACGATTGAGCTGTATTTTCTTTGTGTCAATTATGACATTATTTTTTAATACTTCTTGTCCATTTCCTATAAATTAGCTTTCCTCTTCTTCTTCTTCTTCAGTACTTTCAATTATTTCAACTTCTGAACGAAACTGAGATCCAGGAAGATTCATCATATCTTCGTCTCCAGAATCATCATCAGTGATGTCTTCACACGCGTTGTCAGGTATTACCATTTAAAGATAAAAATTTCATTGTTCCGTATTGAAAGTATTAACGTTAAAAATTAAATAATTGAAAAAGAGGTTCAACCTATTCAATACATAAGAGAAAGAAATGTAGTGATTACATTCTTATTTAATAGTAACTATAAATGGGACCGGGTTCGACCTTAGTCCAGGTCATCGTCAGCCGTAAAAACATGTAAAACAATGCATATGAAAAAGAAAAAGATTAAGTGAACTCTGGATCGGTATAAGATGAAACATAAATTAACGATGGGGGTAGAAATTGTGAGTCACTTAAAAGAAAACAGTACGTAATATTAAGAATGGTAGTATGGCACACGCAAAGATAGGTGAAGTCTCACAATGTTTATGAATATTGGAGAACGGTCAAATGGGTCAGTTTCCACACTCTGTCAGGCACAAAGTCACAACACTATCAAACAACATATGAAGATCATAAATAACTTGAAGTCGCAGACGAATAGATTTGTAGACGCAAACCGCCAGCTCCCGGTGATCAGCGCGGCACATTCAAGGTCATGCGCTGCGGTCTCGAACACCAAAGTAGAATGGAGACCGCAGCGCATGACCTTGAATGTGCCGCGCTGATCACCGGGAGCTGGCGGTTTGCGTCTACAAATCTATTCGTCTGCGACTTCAAGTTATTTATGATCTTCATATGTTGTTTGATAGTGTTGTGACTTTGTGCCTGATAGAGAGTGGAAACTGACCCATTTGACCGTTCTCCAATATTCATAAACATTGTGAGACTTCACCTATCTTTGCATGTGCCATACTACCATTCTTAATATTACGTACTGTTTTCTTTTAAGTGACTCACAATTTCTACCCCCATCGTTAATTTATGTTTCATCTTATACCGATCCAGAGTTCACTTAATCTTTTTCTTTTTCATATGCATTGTTTTACATGTTTTTACGGCTGACGATGACCTGGACTAAGGTCGAAACCGGTCCCATTTATAGTTACTATTAAATAAGAATGTAATCACTACATTTCTTTCTCTTATGTATTGAATAGGTTGAACCTCTTTTTCAATTATTTAATTTTTAACAGGTATTACCATGGTGACAGACATCTCAGTTTTAATAAAATCGTCATCATCTTCCTCCAATGCACTCACTGTTTCATCCAAGAGTCATAAACTTGAAAACAAACTGTCCTTTTTACAGGACACCTATATTCTCCTGTCATTGACATGACAACCATAAAAGTAAACCATTAGGAGATATCGAAACGTAATACATGCCAAGAGAATATAAGATATAAGAATCAGTGAGATACTTGCAACAATCATCTTATTACATATGAATTCATCGGTGCTCGTTGTCTTCCACGATTATAATACTTTTTTTTTTTTTTTGAGATGCATAGAACACACACAAACTCACTCAGCTAAACTAAAATGCGCAGTGTGGAAGTTCATACCAACCCACAGTGTCTCACATACACAGAAACTGGCACAGAACAATAGTATTACGGACCAAGGGACTGCTTCTATAGCACAATACTGAATCGATGATACTTGTAGTCAAAAGGGGTCCAAAATCCAAGTCAGCAGCCCTTCACAATGGTATTTATCACTAGGAAAGTAGAACCATGGTATTTGACATGTAGCAGTACCGGTACTAATCAACAGTAGCGTAGACTCGTGGTATTCCACACATTATGGTACTACTCACAGGTAATTAAATCGCACAGGTATTATAGACCTACGCTGTTTCGCACATTGTGGCGCCATTTACAGGCGACGCAAACTTACGGTGTTCATCACATAAGGGTATTAACCACAGGCAAGCGAGAACCATGGGTTCCCTCATCCCATGGTGTCGCTCATATAGTGCTACTAATCACAGGTACTGTAAAAGCCATCAAGCCCTCGTTTGCTACTAATCACAAACCTACTTGGTACCCAACATAGTGGTACTACACGCAAGTAAAAGTGACCCATGGTGTTCCCTGCGGGGTGGTACTAATCACAAGTAGTTTCATGGGTCTAATTTGATCATGCCTTGGCCGCCCCTTTTAGTCGCCTCTTACGACAGGCGGAGGATACCGTGGGTGAATTTGTCTGCGTCCCCCACCCACAGGGGGTTGTTTGCAGATGAAACATGGATATCACTTAGGTCACATACACATTGACCAAGGCTGTGGAATGTAAAGGATACAGTGGAAAGTATCCGCATGTTCAAGAGATGCATGAATTTGGAGGAGGAGGAGGTGGTGTAATGTTTTCAGTGGGGTTTATCCTTGGCCATGTACACCTTCGATACCAATTGAAGCAGTGTTAACTGCCCAGCGGCACACCGATGAAATTCTTAGACCATTTGCATAACCCTTTAGGAATAAATACGGTGTTGAATTAATTTTCATCAACGACAATGTTTCCCCTTATCGAGGTGAGGAACTTCAATCATATGAATTGACCAGCTAATTCACTGGACATGAACTGCATTGATCGAGCATGGGGCAAGTTGAAAACTGTCATTTTGGATTGTTCACAATCTCCACACACTCTCCCAGACCTCATTAGAGTTGCCCAGATGGAATGGGATATTCTTCCTCAAGATCGATTGATTGAGTGGATTTATTTATTTATTTATTTATTCATTCATTCATTCATTCATTCATGAAGCACAAGATACAGCTACACTGAGCAAATTTCACTTGTACTGTCAGACTAATTAACAAATGTAAACTTTCATGATAAAATATAACAAACGTAACAAAAGGTAACAAGATCAGGTACATAGCCTGCTAATAACAACTGTCCAAATTGAAAACCATGAGAAAGTCCATGTTCATAGCCAAGTTGTCATGGGTCATGATGGCTTTATAACCTCTTCACACAATCAACTTATCCTTAAGAGACTATTTACACCCCTCTCGAATGTACTTTTATTTGATATATCAAGCTCTTGTCTCCTATTAATAGTGTTAAAGAGAGTTGGGGACTGTGGAGAAGGTCTTTGATTCTGGTGGAGCGGGAAGGAAGATGGAGAGAGAAGACTGAGACAAGATGTTCTGAGCTGTAATGCCCGTTTAAAATCCCGTGTAGGAAACTCAGGTCAGCTACCTGTTGCCTGATGTGGTGACACATTTATTGCCCTTAATAGCTGCTGCTTAGACAGATTTTCGAGCTTGGGGTTTCTGTTCCTAACAATTGCAGCAAAGGACACTGCTCTGTCTAACTGGTTAATATTAGAGGGGGGGGGGGCTGTTGTCCAAATTAGAGAGCAGAGAGGTTGAAGAAAGGTTGAATAATCGTGAGGAAGAGCAGTGGGATCAGAAATTTCTGTGAAGCGGTAGAGAATGCCTACTAATTTCATAGCCTTGGTTGTGTATGTTTCTATGTGGTTCTTGAAGATGGTGTTAATGTACTGATTACAAGCATGCACAGCATGTTTAGAGACCTCAACAACGCCAGATAAGGCCATACATGGTACTAAGGGACAACCAACACTTAAAAAATTTAAAAAATTATAAAAAGAAATACAATTGTAAACTTTTCATTACTATTGTTTATTGGAAGAAAAACATTTTAGCTTGTAAAAGTTCAAGTTTCCAGGTTGTGTGTTTCGGTGATAATATAATATTAATATAATTTTATTTATTTTACGCTCACATTGGAGCACTGAAATTCTCATCCTCTCCGACCTGGAAGCCCTTTGTGTGCCCGATATAGTATATTGTTTCCGTTCAACTGTTTTTAGTTTGAGACTTATGCTTTTGTTCTTCAAACTCCTCTTCTCTTTTCTGTCTTTGATTTGTTGCCGAGTTATACCCAATTCTTCCAAATCATCCTGAATTTCTTTGAACCAATTATTATTGATTTTATTCTTCAAAAAGAAATCGAATAGTTGTTCCAATATCCTGGTGTCTGGTAATCTTGATATGTGACAGAAAAAGGAACTTCTTCTTTTACGCATTGTAGATATTATTGATTCACTTTCTCGATAGACAATGTTGTTAGGCAACAATTTCCACTGTCCATCACCTTGGTGTTTTTTATTAATAACTATTCTAAGAATTCTTCAATCAGTTTTCTGTAATTTGTCTGTTGTAGATTTTACATTTAATTTGAATAAAGTTTCACTAGCATACGCTGCCTCTGGTTTAACTATGGAATTATAGTGTTTCAGCTTAGCGTTTATCGAAAGAGATTTTTTTTTTTAATAGGTTGGCCAGGTAAGTCTTTGTGCTTGTTTAAATTTAGTTGTTCTGTGTTCTATTGCTTCTTTTTCATTTGTGGTCCATGTTATTTCCCCAAGATATTTGAATTTCTGAACAATTTTAATCTCTTTATTACTGTTCAGTTGAATAACTGGTAAATCAACTTTAAAAGTTGGCATCATTTCTGTTTTTTCAAATGAAATTTGTAATCCCATTTTTTTAGCTATAATTTCTAGTTGTTCAATTTGAAATTTAGCCACTTCTATTGTATTTGCAAGTAATGCTAAATCGTCCGCAAAAGCAAGGCAGTTGAGTTTAATATTTCTATCGATCTTGATAGTTGGTTGGCATTTCTTGTTCCATTCACGCATAACCTTCTCCAATGCACAATTAAATAACAATGGTGAAAGTCCGTCTCCTTGTCAAAGTCCAGTTCTTATAGTGAATGATTCTGATAATTCACCTCTAAATTTAACTTTTGCCTTCCTATTTTTAAAAGTCATACTAATGAGGTTAACAAGTTTTTGGTGTAAGCCAAATTCTTTAAGGCTTTTTAATAATGATTCACGATGAATACTGTTGTATGCTTTTTAAAAATCTACAAACATGATGACTAGACCCTTACTTCCAACTCTTTGGTGCTTCATTATCCATTTTAAACTAATAATCTGATCTGGACAGCTTCTACCTGGTGGAAATATTCCCTGATAATCTCTAAGTTCTTGGTCGAGTTGTTCTTGGATTCTTGTGTATATAATCTTGGATAAAATCTTGTATGTAATATCAAGGAAGGATATCCCCCGATAATTATTTTGGATCGGAGCGATCACCTTTCTTATGCAGCGGGAGGATTATCGCTGTATTCCATTCCTCGGGAAGCTTCTCCGTGTTCCAAATATCAATGATGTATTTATGTAGGTTTTGAATAGTCTGATCATTAGCATTCTTCCATATTTCTGCTACTATTTGTTTCTCTCCTACTGCTTTGTAGTTTTTAAGTGCATTAATTGCTGTTTTCACTTCATTGTAAACTGGCGGTATAATCTTTTGTAATGGAGTTTTATTTTTTGGGATAGGGTCAAATTCTAAATGTTCCACAGGATCCTCACAATTAAGTAACTCTTTAAAGTATTCTGCAAGGATGTTAGCATTATCCTGATTATTGTGTGCCATTTTTCCATTTTTATTTCTTAACATAAGTGTGGGAGGGGTAAATTTAGATTGATATTGCTTGAATGTTTTGTAATAGTCTCTTGTTTTATGCTGATTGAATGTTTCCTCTATAGTGTTAAGCATTTCCTTTTGATAATTTCTTTTAATTGTCCTAATTTCTTTAGCTGTTTGTCTTCTGGCATTAATTAGTTCTTCTCGAGATTTTGCTGTTTTCCTCTGTTGATCATTTAACCATGCCTTGTACCTTGCTTGATTTGCTTTGTCACATTCCGCGTTCCACCATGCATGTTTCTTTCTCCTTTTAATTGGAGCGATTTCTTCAGCTATGGTTTTAAGTTTGTTGATCATCGTCTCTAATTTGTCATTTAAAGGTGTTTTGGATCTCTCTAAATATATTTTATTATTTAGTAAGTGACTGGGATCATAATTTCTCCTTGCTTTGAGATGATTTCGTTTGTGTTTCCTTTTTGGTGTTAACTTGATTTTTATTTTTGAGATATAATGATCCGAGTCAATGTCTACCCCACGGAAGACTCTGACATTATAATATAATATTCTTCTTCTTCTTCTTTTATGACCACATAGGATCACTTTAGTCAGTCCGTCGTTCAGGTCTCTTTGAAGGGATTGTTCGGGCTTTGCGGTCCTCCCAGTACTTCTTCAGACGCTCCGATCTTCGTGCCCTTTCCTCAGTTGAAAATGTGCGTGTTGTTGGTTTGTTTTGTGTAAGGGTAAAGCGGAGGTTTGTATTCTTGAGTTTTGTATTCAATTTTATCTTATTTTTGGTGTCTTCTGTTGTAAGGCCTATTTCCTTCTGACCCTCTCTTACTTCTCTGATCCATTTACATCCTGTTGTGGTATTTTTTGAGACGAGATTGTGTTGTACTAGTTGTTTCAGAAGTCTCGAGTCCTGCATCCTCATGATATGTCCAAAGAATCCCAGTCTCCTCTTACGCATAGTATCTGTAATGGGTTCTAGCTCTTTGTACACGACTTTGTTAGGTATTAACCGCCACTGTCCATCTTTCTGATATTTTTTGTTGATACAGGTTCTTCCAATCCTCCTTTCAATTTTCTGAAGTCTGTCAGTCTTTGATTGTTTATTCACGTAAAAGAGTGTTTCTGCTGCATATGTAGCTTCCGGTTTTATAACTGTGTTGTAGTGTTTTATTTTTGTATTTATTGATAGACATTTCTTTTTGTAGATATCCCATGTTAATTTTTGTGCTTTAGCTAATCTATTTGTTCTTACTTGGATTGAGATTTTTTCATTTAAGTTATGTGTTATTACTTCTCCAAGATATTTAAACTGAGTTACTATTTTGATTTTATTACCATTTATGGTGACTTCTTTTAGCTGTGTTGGTTTTTGGGGCATAATTTCTGTTTTTTCAAATGATATTTTCAGGCCAATTTTATTTGCAATGTTTTGAAGTTCTGATATCTGGGTTTTTGCTTCTTTTATGTCCACTGCTAGTAATGCTAAATCGTCAGCAAAACCCAGGCAATTTGTTTTGATTTTTCGGCCAATCTTTATTTTGGGGGGACATTTTCTAAACCATTCCCTCATTACCATTTCTAGAGCACAGTTAAATAATAGTGGTGAGAGCCCATCTCCCTGCCGTAGTCCAGTTTTAATTTCAAATGTCTCTGATGTTTCACCCCTAAACTTCACTTTTGACTTGGTATTGGTGAGAGTCAATTTTATCATGTTTATTAATTTGGGGTGTAGTCCAAGGTGTCTTAAAATTTTAAACAGAGATTCTCTATGGATGCAATCATAAGCTTTCTTGAAATCTACAAATGTTATCACCATATCTCTGTTTCTTCTCCTGTTATAGTCCATTATCAACTTAAGACTCATGATCTGATCAGGACAGCTCCTCCAGGGTCTGAAACCTCCTTGATATTCTCCTAGTTCTTTCTCAAGTTGTAAACTTATCCTATTAAGGATGATTATTGAAAATATTTTGTATGTTATGTCTAGGAGAGAGATTCCCCTGTAGTTATTAGGGTCGGTTTTGTCCCCTTTTTTGTGCAGAGGATGAATGAGGGCTGTTGTCCAGTGTTCTGGTAGTTCTTCTTTAATCCAGATAGAGACAAGTTGTTGATGGAGGGCAACTTTTGCTGAGGTTCCTGCATATTTCCAGATTTCCACAAAGGTCTGATCTTCTCCTGGCGCTTTGTAGTTTTTTAATTTATTCAGAGCTTGGTAGACTTCCTTTATTGTGGGGGGGGATTGATGTTTTCTGGTGATGTTTTTATCGGGGTGTTGGTGTCCAAATGAAGGAGTTCTGTAGGTTCCTCACAATTTAAAAGCTTGTTGAAATGTTTAGCCAGAATTTCTTTATTGTTATGGGCCAGCTTACCATCTTCATCCTTCATCAGTAGGGTCGGGGGTTCATATTTTTGGAGCTGCTTTCTGAAGGTTTTGTAGTAGTCCGTTGATTTAGTTTTACTGAACTGTTCTTCAATTAACTGCAGGGTGTCCTTATGATGTTGTCTTTTTATTCTTCTTAAGACTTGGGTAGTTTCTTTTCTCTGTTTTACTAGCTTTTGATAGGATATTTCTGTCTTTTGGGACTGATGTAATAGCCATGCCTGATGTCTTTTCTCCACTGTTTCATCACATTCACTGTTCCACCATTGGTGTTTTTTACGTGGTTTAATTGGAGCTAGGTCTTCTGCAATTTGTTTAAGGTTGTGTACTAAGTCTTCAAGTTTGTCTGTGATTTTTATTTTTTCAGTTGCTTTCTGGTAATTTTTGTTGTTGATTAGCTGGGTAGGATCTATTTTTCTTTTAGTTTTAAGGGCTTGCTTTTGTTGTCTCCTCTGGGGAGTGAGTTTAATTTTAATTTTAACTACGTAGTGATCTGAACCTGTGTCTATTCCTCGGAGGACTTTGACGTTATAGATCTCTTTGTGGTGGTATTTGTCCATGCAGACGTGGTCCAGTTGCCATTCTCCTTTAGTGTAGTCAGGGTGTTTCCATGTTTTGAGTTTTTGAGGTTTCCTCTTAAAACATGTAGATTTTGAGATTAAATTATGGTTTCTACACAGGTCAACTAGTCTCTCTCCATTTTTATTTGTTTTCTTGTGTGCTGGCCATTTTTCGATGATGTCACGGTATTTTCTTTCTCTGCCTAGTTGAGCGTTGAAGTCGCCTATTAATAATTTTATATGGTGTTTGGGGATGTTATCTATGGTCTGGTCCAATAGGTCCCAAAATTCTCCTGTTTCCTCCTGGTCTTTTGAGGAGTTGTTTTTATCATTAGTGGGAGCATGGGCATTTATTATAGTATAGATTTTATTAGATGCCTTTAAGGTGAGCGTTGAGAGTCGTGGAGACTGTGATCTGAATTCTTGAACTGAGTTTATTATTTTAAGGCTGACCAAAAATCCTGTTCCAAATTGTGGGACATTCTTCATCACTCTCTTCCCGGGTATACCTTTATAAAGTCTGTACCCTTGAGATTCCAAGGCATCCTGGTCAGTGTTTCTAATTTCCTGTAATCCCATGATAAGAATTTTGTGTTGGTCCATTATGTCGGTGATCACTTTTAGTTTACCGGTTTGCATGAGTGAGTTTATGTTGTGTGTAGAGAAGTATGTTATCTGCTTTGGTTTGATTCTTGATTTTGTCTCATTCGTGTATGTAGTACTGGGGTATTTCCGTGCCTCCGACTTCACGGTATCTTTCAGGTGGCAGCCCACCGTATCCGAATGCTGCCTTCTCTGAACTCTTGGTTCAGCCGGTGGAGTATTCCTTAAAAGACCTTCCATGGTTGACTGTCAAGGTGTCACCTGTGTGGGACTAGGTCCCGAATTACAACTCTGGATGTGATCCAGTGAGGTGATAATGAGGCCGCTCCTCTGGAGTACAGGCGCCTTGTGCAGCCACCCCTAACCTGGAGAACAGACGCTGCATAATGGATTCCAGTGGCATTTCCTCCACTGTGGGGACCATCACCCCACGCAAAGGGGCTCATTCGCCCGAAGCCGTTGGCCCCCTTAGGGAGTCAGGTTATTTCCCGCCGCCCAACACTCGGCGTTGGCAATTTTACAGCTGGGTGCCAGACCAGCAAACCCTCCTCCTTTCTCATTCCGGACTTGGGACCGGACAATATATTTTATTTTTTAGTTACATAGTTTACACCCAGATTGGAGCACTTAAATCAAACCCAAATACATTTATGTTAACAAAGAATTAACTGAAGATTTAGCTTGCATCATCTTCTTCCTTTCCCAAAACCTCTTCATTCTGGCTGACCTGGCTGCCCTTTCTTCATCAGATATGACATTCATTGTGTTGTACAGTTTTTAATGACAATCTCATTTTGTTTGTTCTTGAGAATCCTTTTTTCTTCTCTATTTTCAATTTGCTTCATTGTAATATTCAGCTCTTCTAAATCATTCTGAACTTCTTTAAACCAATTATTTTTTGTTTTACTTTTCCAAAAGTAATTAACTAGTTGTTTTATTATCCTATTATCATTTAATCTAGAAAGATGACAGAAAAATGGAATTCTTCTTTTTCTCATCATATCTATTATAGATTACATAATATAATATAATATAATATAATATAATATAATATAATATATAATATAATATAATATAATATAATATATAATATAATATATAATATAATCTAATCTAATATAATATGAGGATCTTCAAAACGCAGAAGTATTCAGTCAGGAGTATGCAAAGATTGTTAGTTACAAGGATAATGTCCAGATAGTGGAGGTGACTAATGCTAAAGAAGTATTAAAATTTACCTATGATAACAATGACATTTACAGTGAGATACAAAAGTTGAAAACTAGAAAAATGACAGGAACTGATAAGATTTCTGGGGATATACTAGACAATGGGTTGGGATATAGTACCATATCTGAAGTACTTGTTTGATTATTGTTTGCTTGAAGGAACTGTACCAAATGAATGGCGAGTTGGTATAGTAGTTCGCAATACCTTATTTTCTAATAAAATAAGAGAAAATACACGAAACAAAGGAATAAGACATTGCCTGGTAGTACAGATATATAGATATAATTTACGTTAGCCATTAAAATAACACATTAAAATATGCAACACAAACTAAAATGAAGTCAATGGGATAAAAGCGCAATTGACACAAAAACACTAGGAAAAAGGACATCATTAGACATGATAAAACAGACCACTAACCCTCATAAAGCGGATGACAAGGTCTGCTGACTGCTCGTTATCTCACAAGATAAGGGAGATCGTACTCGGAGGTTAAGACTATGGCGCACTCTGTACGGATGTGTACCACGGTAAGATGATCACCGCAAGTACACACCGGAGTGGGTTCTCCTTTCAATAGATGGGAGTGAGTCAGGATACCGTGGCCGATCCAAAGACGACATAATACCACTGCTTCCCTCCGAGAGGCCCGAAGGGAAGTCCTCCATACCTTCGTAGTATCTTTAACCGCTCTCAGCTTATATGGAAGAGGAGTGGCCTGCCACTCCATCTCCCAATGGGACATAACCAGATGTCTCAGCTGAGAGCGAATATCACTTGCTGGAACCTTGAAAGGCAACGGGGGCAGTGTTACTACCTCCTTGGCAGCCTAATCTGCTAATTCGTTTCCCTCTACACCCATGTAGCTTGGGAGCCACAGAAACGTGATTCTGGTGCCGGCATCTGAACACCCGGCCAGCAGGTCTTGGATCTGCTACACCAGAGGGTGTTGAGGGAAACAGGTATCAATAGACTGTAGAGAATTCAAGGAGTCAGTACACACAAAGTGTCGGCACTCATCGGACAGTGCGTACCACAGAGCTTCACAGATAGCATAGAGCTCTGCTGTGTACACACTGCAGGTTTCCGGGAGAGCAAAAAGAAACCTATCAGTGTCGACAATAAACGCACAGCCCAATTCAGTGTCTGTTCTCGAGCCATCCGTGTAAACGATGACTGAACCTGGATACCGGCCAACAACGGACAGAAAGAGCCTCCATTAAATCGAAGGGTCCGTGTCTTCCTTTGGGCCAGTGTGCAGATCCAGGATTATTACAGGATGTCTTACTACCCACGGAGGTACTCCACTTGGTTGTCTGACAAGGCAAGGAACCGAAGGTACGTGAAACAATCTGTGACTGCTATCCAAGCGTATTCCAACCGGTCGTGTTGCTCAGGGACAAGCAGCGTATAGTAAACGGTTGGCATTATTGAATATGCAAGGATAGCTTGGATGAAGTGGCATCTGTCACAAATTTGCAGCATACGAAAGGAGCATTTGCTGGCACCTGAGGTGTAATGGCAGCACACCAGACTCAGCGAGCAGGCTAACAACGGGGCTTGTACGGAAAGCTCCCGTCGCCAACGTAACGTTGCTGTATCTTTTGGAATTAAACAATTTAAATAACATACAAAACCGTACCTCATGTTTCCGGGAACAAGAGCTGCTTCGAATATGGCGAGATCCTGAATTAACCAATTTTGAATTATTGAGGTTCTACTGTATTTCATTGAAGACTTTATGAATAGTAAGGACTTCAAATAAACACAATATTTTTACTATTTGAAATTTTGCAAGAACTCCATTCTAGTACTTCTGACTAAATGAAAAACTCTCATTCTTACTGGTTAGATAATAGATCGTTACCTCTCTAGCCATCGTTGTAATGAAAGCTGCAGGTCGAGCGGTGGCAATGAGTGTAAGAGCATGGCGTGCTGTGCGGCATGAGTCGGCGGCTGGTGTAAGAGGAAGACCATACGTCATGCTGCACATCATACAAAAAAAGTATTAAAGTAACAAGGCATAGTTATCTCTAAGGTCCAAAGCTATACTCAGTGAGAAGGCAGAGGAAATTTAAATACGTATTACCATCCCATTAACATTAGGAAAGTTTATTTTCAAAATGATATATAGTTAAAAACAAGGTCTCTTTATGAAATGTCTAAAAATTTTAAACAATTGTTTCAAGTTTTACAAATTAGTACATTTTAGGAGTACTCTAACATTTTAATGTGTGTTTCATTTTGAAGCTATGGACATCTTCGTTTTCTTTCTATGCTCTTATGGCAGCTGGTAACATGCAATACCTACTGTTCATAATGGTGATGGATGATAAGAAGTCAACAAGGGAAGCTTACGAAGGAACAAGAATGAAAGTAGTGAAGTTGGCCAATGGTGGTGTGATCTGGGAAAGGATGAGACGGTGGTGCAACAACAGCAGATGTAATGAATGGAAGGATGGAACAACGGGGACTGAAGACCAGTGAGGAGAAGAGCAGGACAACGGTAATGAGTGAAAGAAAGAAAGAAAGAAAGAAAGAAAGAAAGAAAGAAAGAAAGAGAGAAAGGAAAAAGGAGCTATTAAAATTAGAGACAAGGAAGTACTAGAGCACTAAGTACTTGGGAAGTGAATTGATGGAAGGGGTAAGACTGGATATGGAAATCAGTAGAAAAATACAACTTGGGAGTGTCTTCTACCACCCAGTATGGAGTCTAATATGGAACAAAGCTAAACGAAAAACTAGAGCTAAACAGACTGAAATAGTTCGGACATATCATGTGGATGAATAAATAAAGAATTCCAAAACAAGCATTGGACAGACAATGACCAAAAAAAAAAAAAAATACTTATCACTGAGCCAACAAAAATTGCTATATGAAATATTTCAGCTAAGAACCATGGCCAGGAAGACACAATACAGTGCAAATTATACCAAAGAGTTCTCGTTCTTGAAGATGTGTGTGCTTCAGATAAGTATTTCTCCAACAACATTGTCTCATAACAATATTTTTATGTGCAATGAAGATAATCAAGATCGAAATTAATAACATACGTGACAATTCATTTTCAGTGACATCACCATTGAATTCTGAGTATCCTCAATAAAGCAGATGTGTCCATAAAGTGATGTTCCATGGTTTTTCGGGCGTTTCTGGTTCGTTATTTCAAAAGAATGCAAGCTAGAAGAAGAATTGCTTATAAATGATTTTATCTCAGAGGTAGTGCTGAGCGTGGAGCAGTTGCTCCTATGATTGGAATCGGTGGTGTGAGTGCAGCACCATATCCAGTATCCTCCGGTAGTAAACTGTTGTTCAGTAACTAATCATTGTTGCAAAGGGTGAGGAGAGGATGGAGGAACAGTATTAGGTGTGTGCTTGCTTGCAGTTGCAGTAGTGGTGTCAAAAATGGGTGTTAGGGACATGGCAAGTATTCTTTACACATATGAAGAAGATAAATATTGTGCCCTTCAAATCTGGTAAATGATTTATTGGGAATGAATATTTTAATATCACAGTGGGCTAGTGCATTATTTCGTCGGCCAGGACGGAAATTTTAACATTTCAGTATTTCCGCGAGGTGAGCTGCCTAGACAGGTTTTTCCCGACCAGACAAGTGAGCAGCGTGCGCTGGTTTTTTTTTTTGTCATGTCCTCAACAGCCAGCTGAGTGCCACGTGACAGAGGGATTATCAAGGCTACCCCGATCAATACTTTCAAGGCCACTACACGTCTAACTGTTTCACCAATAAAATTATAGTGCCCACTGGATCGCAAGATTTCGACCAATCACAAGTGACTTGAAGACGCACCTACATCTAAAGATAATTAAATAGTGGTGTTTCTGGGGAAATTTCTCATTCTGCACTCTGCTTTCTGATATTAACTGCTACAGATCGACGTTAATTCTGCTTAGGAGGAAATTTTATTTTGCAGAACTTTAGAAATTCAGCAGCTCAAATTAAATTTTACTCTACAAAATAAAGAAGACTTTGTGAAGTTAGGTATTCATATCTGACCTAACTCATCGTGTGTGTGTCTTGAACAATATTTAAGATTGATTTATTAGTTTCAGCTCTTTTCATCGGAAGACGGAAGACTATGAGGAGTCCGTGAATTTTCAAGATGCAAATACACCTGTGTGAAGGAGTCTACTGCTATTCCATGCCTGTCCTCACTGCTGCCATGAGTTATTAAATATGTGAGGCATTCTTCAGCCATGGAAGGGACCGCGTTCGATGGTGGGTGATTGAACCTATTTCCTAGGTCATCCGCCAAAGTCCAGAGTCAACTTTCACACGAGTACCATATTTCAAATTTATTTCAGTGAATCTTTGTAAAGTTGTTGTAATCGTAGTCCTTGTTTATTTATTTGCAATAACTTCTATTAGTTTCCTGTAGTTAGAAATTTCATTCTTCTTTTCCTTGGTGTATGGTAATTTGAGATGGAGTGTGAGAGTGTATTTGGGATCTATTAATTAGTTTGATTTGTGTGAATGTCTTCAAGACTTGTTCTCACTGTCCCGATTTAACATAGGAGTGTGCTAAAAATTATTTGACCCCTTCGATAATAATTATTGAATTTATTAAATAATTTAAAATTAATTTTTAGTCATATGGGACAGAATATAGACACATTTCACTATATTAGGACTTTCCTGGATGATTTTGTGATCTTTTATGGAATTTAAAATATGTTAGAGTCATCTATGATTTTATTGTGCTTGAGCTTATGCTAAGATGACCGCGCGTGTATAATAATAATAATAATAATAATAATAATAATAATAATAATAATAATAATAATAATAATAATAATAATAATAATAATAATAATCTAACATCACTTTGGTTTAAAATATAAATTAAGGTCATGAGTATAATTATTATTTGAGTTTGTATGACGTTAATGTGTACTCAATTTGAGTAAATGTGGACCTGGAATACGGCTGTGTCTTGACTGATCGCTTGTTGCATTTACTGTGTTATTGTGTAATTTTGGACTTGGAAATGGATCTGATGGTATGTGTATTTTTTTGTGAATCCACTATTTGAGTCAATTTGGAAGAGAATATGTCGTTGGACATAGTTTCTTCCTGCGGAGCACATATTAATCGAGTGATGTAATATATGAGAATAATAATAATAATAATAATAATAATGGCGTAACTCATAGACCGCATACGCGAATATTTATTTATCCTGTGCTATAGGCATTTTTGTAAAATAATTTTATTGATGAATTCTATCTCTAACATTCCATGGAACATCGTTGTGGATTTAATTTCATTGTGGAAGTGATAATTCTGATACCATCACCTCTCAATTGACTGCAATGGTATTCATTAGCTGATACCATCATTTGAAAATTTTCCCTTTGACTAAACATTAAAAATAAAAATCAAGGGCTAGAATTCGTTAAAATATTTATTAATGTTACCGTGTATCTAAGTGTGAATGTGGGATGGATGATTTGATGATATTTTGTGATTATGATATTTTTCATGGTGATTATTTGACATGATCTCTTGTTCGCTGTGCGCGTATTTCTCCGATTGTGTTATTTTGAGATGAGCATATTTGACTCGATTATGAACCTTTTTGTGGATTTTATTGGAAAATAAGATAGATTAGGGTCTGTTGCTTTAGAGAAAAATGAATAAGCAAGGCCCACGTCCGTGGATCGAATTCACTGTATGTCAATAAGTAGCCTTACATGTCGTAAAAACTGAGACAAAAAATGAAAGTCCTGCATGACGCTGCGTTAATTTATGCAGATTAATGAAATGAAACTTTAAATAATGATTACTGAAATGTTTCAATCTAGTAATTTATAGTTTAATGAAATTAATTGGAAGAATATTTCACCAGAGAAAATATTTAAGTTTTCCAAGGAAAGTGAGGAAATAATGATTCAGTTGTTAATGGTAAAAATATTGTCGAAGTAATTATTTAATTTAAAAATCAAATTATGTGAATTTGGGATGGGGTTGTCCCAGAAATCAAGTTGATTATTTCTCAAAGCAAGTAAGCTAATTTTTATTTCGTGTATTTTCAGAATCGTATTTTTGGGGCCGAAGTCCCGTATAATCCAAACTGGCTGGGATGATATTTTTTTTAATTTCAAGATTTTGCAATAATTAAATATTTTGTGGAAAGTGCTCAGTTTTAATAAATGTTAAAACCCATTTTTAATGTTCCTTTCATTTATCACTAGTCCTTAAGCTATCCCTGCCCTTAAAAATTTTGCACAGTCTGTAAGCGAACAGTCCGCGTCTGAGACTCTCGCTCACTGGCTGAGCTGCCCGGCTAGAAGGGGGCAATATATCAACCAATCAAATATGTACATTCTCATTTATTGTTATTGTTTAATTATTAGATTACCATAACAATGATTAAAATGCCAAGAGAGCAGTTTGATGTTTGGCATTTTTTGAAGTTTGTGAAAGACAGAAATCTGCAAGATTTAAGTTTTGTGGTAAGGTATACTCCACATGTGATGGAACATGAAACTAATGGATCACGTGAAAAAAGGCCTACAAGGAAAATCTTGAAGTGACTTCATGATCTTGAAGTCCTAACAATGCCCTGTTGCAGTATAAAGTCATAAAACTGTGGAAAAGAAAGACTTACACCACTCTTTGGCTCTCTTCGTGGCAATTCATATGCAAAGTTTGTGACTGAAGAGGAAAAAAGGCTTGAAACGTTTGTACATAAATTAAAACCTCGATACAGACTTCCACCATACTGTACTTTGTCAGATATAGTACAAATGTGTCATGTTTGCGCTGTAAACTGAATAGGCAGAATCTAAGACGATGGTTTTTTTGCTCAGAATCTCGTGAAAAATCAAGGGTCATCTTCCATTCGCGACCCAAGAGTAAAAACACCAGTGGCAGCTATCACGGTATCCACACTACTTCCCTTCACTCCCCATGCATGCATAAAACTCGACTTTCAATATCCGCATCTTTATTAGGCTTACAGGCTACATCAGTAGCCGCAGTAACCAGTTGTACTATGCCTGTGTGTAACGTCACTAAATCTTGCAAAATAGTGAAGAGAGAATGACATTATACTTGGCAGGAGACCGGGCGAGCAACAATCCTCCGAATACGTAAAAAAGTCCCTGTATTAGCAAAAATATTTCTCAAATGCGCAGAATGGCATCAAAACATGTGAGCCTCCGAACTCTTAGGAAGGCCATGGCTACTCAGCGGCAGAGTTATAAGGCGTCTACTGTACCTGACACTTAGTAAAATTAAGTTTTACAGACAGCAGGAATATTTTCATAATGGATTGTCGTATTGTAAAGATACTTGAAACAGGTATTGCCGGCATATTTTCAATGGGTTCTCATTGATATTATGCCAATTTTAAGCTAATGGTTATTAAACATGTGGAAATAAAGAATAATTGTGCAACCGCAAGAAAAGACAACCAATGTTCGGTATTAGCGCGAAGCCAAAATTAGATGCAAAAATGCATTCAGTGGCCCGCAACAAGGACGCTTTACAGAAGTCGAAGATGAAATTGTGAGGTATGTGCGTGAAAAACCCAAGGGCAGAATGGCCACAAAACTCGAGCTTCAACGTCCACGTCTTTATTATACTGTACATCGCTAGCCACTGAAGGTGGCTGAAGCCGGCAAGCGAAACATGTGTCTAGTGGCTGCCGGTTAAACCTGATCCTTAGTACAAGTTTTACAACAACTATTGCCGGAAAATTTTCAACAGGTTCTCTTCGACATCATGATGCCAATTTTAAATGAATGGTTATTAAACACGCAGAAATAAAGAATAATTGTGCAGCTGCAGGTTAATACGGCATAACTAAAGCCAATATTCGGTGCTGGCGTGAGGACAAAGGTAGTCAAAAAATGCGTACTGTTACAAGAAAGGCATTCAGTTACCCGCAACAAGGACGCTTTAAAGAAGTTAAACATGAAATTGTAAGGTATGGTGTAATAAGCACTTTTTAAGCCTGATTTAAAATTTTTGAATGAAAAGTGGGGGTTGTCCTGCATGCACGGTCATCTTGGATATGGAGGAATATGGTAACTGAATACATACAGTTCATTAACAGATGACCCAGCCAGAGATGAAATTGAGGGAGGATCTCTGAATCACTCCTACAAAATTTACGGCAAGAAGCATCCTCCATAAGAGCTTCAATACTTTTCCTCAAAAGCTTATCTAATGATAGCTTTTGTGACCCATAATCCTGAGTCAAGCAATGATACAGCAACTGTGAGTTTACCAACAGCGCATCATTCAGTGTACATGTAAGTGGTTCCATTGATTTTTATGAACATTACAGATGAAATATTGCATAACACAAGCTTTGTTTTAAGTTTTGTGATACTATCCATACTTGAGAAGAAAAAAAATGCTATACCGTATTTACGCGAATAATCCCCGCACCCTAACTTTAGGAAGCCTGATTTTGAAAAAAAAAATGCCAACATTGACTCCATTAAAACCAGCACCCCAATTTTGTGCCTCAATTTAAAAAAAATATATGTGGGTATTATTCACGTAAAGACGGTATATATAGTTTAACCAACTAATCAGTACACAATATTATACTGAGTGGCCAAAAGTCATGGGAAGACACTGAATGTGATGTTAATAATGAGTTGCTCCTCCGCGAGCCCTTAAAACAGGCGCAATATGGCAAGGCATCGACTCCACAAGGTGTTGGAAATGTTCTAGAGGGATCTGGACCCATGTACTTTGCACTGCTACCCATAACTGGTCTTGTGTAGTTGGTGCACGGTTCATGGAGCATACACCAGAATCGACAGCATCCCATAAATACTTGAATGGATTAAGATCAGGGGATCTGGAGGGCCAATCCATGGTCGTAACCTCACTGGAGTGCTTCTTCAACCACCTGCATGCCACCACAGGGTGGTATAATGAAACATGGCATCTCCATCAGGGTACTCTAGGGCCATAAAGGGATGCAGATGGTCCGAAAGAATGCCCATACAACATGCAGCTGTCAGCGCTCCCTACGGTCGAACAATGGAGCCTAATTGCGACCATGAGAACGCTGCCCAGACCACAAATGAGCCACCTCCTGCCTGGACACAACCTTGTTGACATGCAGGATCCATAGTTTCATGGGGCATATGCCACACTCATCAGCTCGATGCAACTAGAACCGTGATTCATTGGACCATCCCACACACTGCCACTGTTCCATCATCCATTGCTGATGTTTGCAGGTGCATGCACGTCGTTGAGCTCTGTGTCGAGGTATCAGGAAAGGGACACGAGTTTGTTGTCGGCTGGTGAAGCCTATGCGGTGCAATTGCCTCCTGACAGTCCTGGTAGAAATGTGTTCCTGACTCCCAATATTCAACTGGGCGGTGATCTAACTCACATTAGCCCATTGAACTCTCAGTATGGTTCTGCACAGGCGATGTGATGTCTGTTCCTTAAATACCTGTGGTTTTCCCATGTGGTAACATTCTCTCTGCGATATTGAAGATCCACCCTCGACACTGTTGACCTTGGAAACCCGAATTCGCGTGTAATCTCCGCAATGCTATGATCCATGCGCCGTGCGCCAATGACCATACCACGTTCAAAGTCTGTTAAGTCGCGACGTGTTGCCATCTTCATGACACTGGTGTCTGTGACAGACTGCTCAGCTGTCTCAAGTACCAATACTGCATTCGTAATCTTTCATTAAAACATATTTATGTTAAAATCGTTTCATACATCTGTATGCTAATGTGCTTTCAATCTTAAGTGTTTGCATGCTGATGATGGCTACAAGGGTCAAAACATATTCACTATTGTTCCATAAATAATCTCTATAAATTATAATATTGTGTAGTGAGTGGTTCAACTATATATATATATATTTTTTTTTTTTTTCCTCTCAAGTTATATAGTTCATACGGACCAACATGAACATGATTACTTATAATACTATCCATAGCCATAAGCCCTCATTCAAACTCTGTTCTCTGGCAGTGCACTGACGTTGGAACTTCTGATATATCTATGATCCAATTCATAAGAATATCCTACCATCATTAAGGTGAAATAGAGAGCATTTGAATACAATACTCCTTTAACCATATTTCAAATTATTTATTTAGCCTTCAGATCAAGTGTTAGGATTAATTTCAAAAATCAGCCAACAATTTTTATTTTTATCAGTCTTGATATTGCAAAACAGTTGTGAAGCAATGAGCATATAGTCTGTTACAACAATACTAATGAATTGTAATCTTTAAATGTTTTGCAAATCTCTTATTGGTAGAGTAATTCCCAGAGATAATATTTTAATACCATAAAGATAATAAAAGATAATACGTTAATGCTATAAAGCTTCGTTAGCTTATCGTTCGCAAACTCTGTGTTCTATTGTTGGAGAAAGAGAGAGAGAGAGAGAGAGAGAGAGAGAGGGGGGGGGGGGGCTACTAATCAGTGCCTGCCTGCCCCCCCCCCCCCCCTCTCTCTCTCTCTGTGCTGGCTGTTCTAGTGGAAATGGACAATGGACTCTTCCAGAAAACAAAGTGTTCAAATTCTGTTCCCAAGGGCAGTCAATTTTTTTTTCTTTTTTTCCCTTCATTTAAAATGCACAGTTCCTTTCTCACCTGGGTACCAGCTTATCAGCTCCACAACACAGCTCTAACAGGCCCAATAATACTTTTGAGACATCAAGGTAAGGTTCCCAAACTGTGAAACCTCGTCCCACCAGATCTATCGCTGCCCTTCTAAGTGGTGTATGAGCAGGTAGTTTTGGTGAAGGCTCAGCCAGAAGTAGGTGTGTCAATGCTAAACCTATATGGAAAGAAATCTGAATATATTTATTCCTATGATAAGACAGATAAAATAGAATCATTAGTGGAAGTCTTTAACTTCCACTCTTCCAAAGAACATTATATGACCAGTACAGAGGTGGCTTTGCTAGGCTTCGCTTTGCTAAATGAAGTAAATTTTTATATGGTCAATTATTTTATAGACATGATACAGGCTAAATGACGTCTACAATTACAGGCCATGAAAGCATCAATGGTAATACAGTATTATTTTATAATTAATGGCAGAAAGGCAGAATGATAAAGATGTGAAAATAAAAGGATGACTGGAGAAACAATGTGAAATCCAACTAAGGAATTAATCACAAATGAAAGGAAAGAGAGGCAGGAGAAAACTCAAATTACAACAGATGTATCTGCATACTGCACCAACCAATGCATAGGTTGGGTAACATATACTAAAGTGGAAATATAGTTGTTACATGTATGTATGTTTAGTCCTCAGCCCAAAGGCAGGTTGGATCCTCAACAGCTCCACCGTCAGCTGTCACAGATGGCCTAGGCATCACTGAAGAGGCGTACTAGGGAAATGAGGAGTGAGGTAGTTTCCCGTTGCTTTCCTCACCGAGCCAGAGGTTGCTATTACATATCGGTCTGCCAAGCTCACTGAAATGCATGCACCAACCAACCCTATGAGCAATATTTTCATGCCATTCATAGCAGGGACTGGCTGCAGAAGGAATGGCATTACTAGCATCACTCATACCTCAGTCACTTTCATTTTGTCAAAGCCAAGGATAAAGCTAAGACAGATCAATGAAAGTAACAAAATTGCTCTAGCCCATACCAGAAGACATAGTGCATTGTACTGTAAACACGAGGTCTGCCAGCAAAGGCACAGTTGTTACATAATGTCAGATTTTTCAGTTCCCTTATTCTTTCTTTAATATTTATCCAACATCAAAACAACATTACTGAAAAATTACCATATGCATCTTTTTACAATTTAATAATAGAATTTTTGAAAATGAAATTTTTTACATTGCAGCAAAAATTCAATATTGATGAAAAGCAAATTGTTCAAATTTTTTATCAGTACCACTACCAGTTTTGTTCAAAATACCATTCAAATTTCATCTTTATAATCACTGCAGAAAAACGGAGTATGTTCCAAGCACAGATATTTCCTGCACTGACGGCATGAGTACCAGGTCCTTCGGTCCTTGCAGTATGCACATCTGCTTTTTTTCTAGAATGTTCAAGATTATTTTCTTTAGTCCCAGTGACCTGAAATGTTTCTTTTTTAGAAATTATCTTGACACAGGTCTTTCTTTTATTTAGTTCTTTGTTAGAACAAACCTAAGCTTCTTAAAAACTATTCTTAATGTCTGGAGAATCATGGTCATGGGTTCTATTCAACAATTTGTAGAATATAACCATTATCCAGTGCCTAGTGTTTGAGCCACATTGTAGAACACTGTTCTCTCATTTACACAGTCCACACCTCCCTTAGTTAAAGTATAAAATACGACTACTGTAGGCTTCTTCCGTTCCCCTGAGCACCCGTCAATGTCATCGTGCATGGATGAGAGTAGAATCTTCCTTTGGTACATAAGGCAGCGAAGTCTCATCCTCATGAAAGCCAAACACATTGTGTAAGGTTTTTGGTTTTTAGCTGTAACAAAGCTGGGTGGTTACTCTCACTTATTTTTGTGAACTGTACCAATTACAGTAATGTTATGTCTGATTTTCATTTTCTTGACAATATGATGTGATTTAAAACACTTGTCAATTATCAAGCTGCACTCCCTTCCAGAAAATGACATGGACATTCTCTTAACAATGACATCTGGTTTAAAATTTACTTCTTGGACTGGCCTTCAACTTGTTTAACAATAAATTTCTAAATGACAGATATAAAACATCTTTGCATCAACCAGAGCAAACACTTCTAACTCATATTTGCATGGTTTCAAGGGAATATACCGTAAATTCTAACATTACATAACCCTTCGAAAAGCTATACACAACGATATGCAGAGCCTGGATTTTGATGATCTATTAACTGCCAGAAAATGACCAATAAAATGACCTAAAAATAGTTTTTAAAAAAGCCTTCAAATGAGCGAGAAAATGACCCAAAATTATGAAGGAAAATATATATTTAGCCAAATGAGACAAATTACAGCAAAATTAATGCCCCGCTTCTTGACTCTGATCAAAAGGCCGGTCGTGTCACTGCTTGCCGTTACTTGTCAGACCACTTGTAATATATAAGTAATAATAATAATAACGTAAATGTTTCCACCTTTTCAATACTACAATATATTCACAAAATTACAAAATTATACGGTACTAGTTTCGACCCATCTAGGGGTCATCATCAGCCGTATTGGAGCAAAGATCATTTGTGGCGAAATCCTAAGACAATATTATTTTAAAGAATAACAAGTGAAATGAGATGTTATGGTAATAGTTAATAATACAAGGAATATACATATTAAGAGGTTTTTAACAAAGAATAAAGTATAAATGGGGTGTTGTAAAAATTATAATCATGGAAATCAGTAAGTTCATGTATTGAAATGAAATATGGCTTAGGAAGAGGGCTTAAGGTGGGGCTGAAGGGTGCGGGAGAAAGTGTAATTGTCTTGGAAAAGTACCTTTGATTAAATTTAGGATTGAGTTTAGGTTGGCTGCATTATTGTTTCTGAGGAAAGTGATAAATAGATCGAAGAGTATGTTGGGTTTCTCTGAGATTTCATTGAGATTGTGACTGGCATTAAAGTATTGGTCTAGGTGTATGTAGTAATTTTCCATTATGTTCAGTAAAGGGCCCTTGTTTGCTAATACGAGGATGTCCATGTCTTGTTCAATATTGGTGAAATTATGGTTATAATCTTGCATGTGTTGGCCGATGGCTGAAAACTTGTTGTATTTTATTGCGTTAGTGTGCTCGTGGTATCTGATAATGAAGTTTCTCCCGGTTTGCCATATTTCATTTCAATACATGAACTTACTGATTTCCATGATTATAATTTTTACAACACCCCATTTATACTTTATTCTTTGTTAAAAACCTCTTAATATGTATATTCCTTGTATTATTAACTATTACCATAACATCTCATTTCACTTGTTATTCTTTAAAATAATATTGTCTTAGGATTTCGCCACAAATGATCTTTGCTCCAATACGGCTGATGATGACCCCTAGATGGGTCGAAACTAGTACCGTATAATTTTGTAATTCTGTGAATATATTGTAGTATTGAAAAGGTGGAAACATTTACGTTATTATTATTATTACTTATATATTATTCTCAGTTCAATACGGACCAAAAACATGAAATTCATAACCATCAAAGACCACTTGTACGTGGATGAAAACTTTTTCAACAAAATCATCACTGGGGATGAAGAGCGGTGTTATGGGTATGGCCCCAAGGCAAAGCAATAGTCATCATGGTGGTCGGCAAGTCAAATCAGCTGTAAAGACAATACTGATCTGTTTTTTCAATGTCCGTGTTCAATGTCCGTGGTATTGTTCTCTCAGAGCATGTGCCTGAGCATCAATGGTGAACCAAGTCTTTTACCTAAGTGTTTTGAGGCAGGTGCGTGAGTGTTCGGTTGATTCAGCCCAATTTGCGGCAAAGTGGGGAATGGTTCTTCCACCATGACAATGCTTGTGCTCACATAGGTATTTCTGTGAGTGACTCATTTGGCAAAAAATAAAGCATGACACTGCTTCCTCACCCACCTCCCTACTCCCCAGATCTCGCCACCATGTGATTTCTTTTTGTTTCCCCAGATTAAAAGGGAGATGAAAGGGAAACGTTTTGCAGACATTCCAGAGGTGAATAGAGAATCGAAGGTGGTGCTGCAAGGCATTGGAAGGAGGAGTGCAAAAGGTGATCCGCGCAGTGGAAAAAAACATTTAAACAAATTTATTAGTGTTAATGGAGAGTACTTCAATGTTGACTAATGTTTGCAACTCAAAAATAAATTCTGTATTTTTTTGAAATGGTGTCCAGTTATTTTTGGATATCCCCCTTGTATGCATGTTAGTACTCTGTCACTTCAACAACCTGACTGAAATGTGAATTTTATACCTACTACAGTGATAATACCCCCCCACCCCCCACCCCGTCATAATACGGTAAGTCCATGAAAATTAGAAACAATGTTTTGTCACTCTTGCTAGGAATACTGATTTCCAAAGAATACAGATAAGGGTTACATGAGGCTATTGTATTTCACAATTTTCAAATTGAGTACTGAACCTTTTGATTTTTGAATATTCTCCTTTATTGAAAGCAAAAGCAAGCAAAGTCATCTCCAGATCATTAACGCCCTTGGGGGGTGGGAGGTAAAGGCTTCCACTATCCATAATTTAGGCACATGATGGAGTGGATTGGTTAGCTCTACGCCCGGCCGCTCCAGGAATTAACCTCGTATTCATTTCTGGTATAGGCTGAGTGAACCTCAGAGCCATGTGTACCTCTGGAAGTGGAAATCTATTTTTAAACTTTCTGACTTCCTGATTTGGAATCGAACCTACGTCTTTCCAGGCGAATCAAGCATGCCTTTACTACCTTGGCCTTTATTGAAAATGCCAATGATATTCAGATATGTTGATTACCCAACATAAATGCATAAAAATGACAAAATAATACCAAAAAAAAAAAAAAAAGACTTTAAAAGCAAGAAATTAATCTAATAAGTTGCTGGAAATGAGAAAATTGACAAAAAAAAAACAACAACCTAAAAGTAAAGAAAAGGGCAAAAATAACCAAAAGACAAAGTCAACTCCGTACAGGCCATGAAGGCCCTTGGAGGAGTGAAAGGTAAAGGTTTCCACCATTGTTAACCGCGTCACGTAATGGGGTAGACTGGTTAGCTCCACGCCCGGCCGCCTTTGCCCCCAGGAATTAACCTGGTACTCATTTTTTGTGTAGGCTGAGTGAACCTCAGGGCCATATGCACCTCCGGAAGTGGAAATCTCATTTCTTAAATTTTACGACTTCCCGACGGGGATTCAAACCCACGTCCTTCCAGGAGAACCAAGCACGCCTGTACCGCCTCGGCCAGGCAGCCCCTAAAAATAACCAAAACATAAGTTAAAACACATTTCTCTACTCAGGAGGCCATAGTCAGGATTTATATATACGTTAGCAATGTGTACGATGCACCAGTTATAAATGACATGTCAACAAAATCTGGGCTCTCATGATGTGTGTCTGTATGACCCACAATCAGAATGATCTCCTTTTCCTTTGTATAATTTGTATACAGTTGCATCTTTCCAATATTGAGGTCTCCTGCACATGCAAAATTACGTTATATGGCCTGTTGCAATACACAGGCCACCATATTTAAATATTTCTGTAGGAAGATTATTCAAACCAGGTGTTTTGCCATTTTTAATAATAATGTTATTTGCTTTACGTCCTGCTAACTACTTTTGCTAGGGTCCACCTATTCAATACCATTTCCTTGTATAATGTCCGGCTCCATGGATAAATGGTTAGCATGCTGGCCTTCGGTCACAGGGGTCCCGGGTTCGATTCCCGGCAGTGTCAGGCATTTTAACCATCAATGATTAATTTCGCTGCCACGGGGGCTGGGTGTATGTGTCATCTTCATCACAACACGCAGGTCACCTGCGGGCGTCAAATCAAAAGACCTGCACCTGGCGAGTCGAACATGTCCTCGGATACTCCTGGCACTAAAAGCCATACGCCATTTCATTTCATTTCATTTACCTTGTATAATGTCCTATATAATTGGGACTAGTTTCAACCCCATATACACTGGGTCATCTTCAGCCACGATCCAACTGGAAAAACATATGCTCACATACAACCAATAATTAATGTCTCTCATGTTCCTCGTTAATTGTGTGCACTTGGTATGGATACCAACACCAGAAACATTCACTTCAAACCAAATTAAACAACAGATCACTACACCTGATGAAAAGGAATACTTATTCTAGTTATGAATGTTCCCCTTCAACAACCAATTGCCCATATTACTATTGTACAAAACATAATTTATAAACCAAGTGGCTCGCCTATACAGATGAAGAATGCCAACACCCGGATAAACTCAGGAACGTTTGGTTGCTGTAGGAGTGAGGACATAGTTCGGCACCAACCGCAGCAGTTTTTATGTGTCATTTGATTTCAATTTTGGATGTGTTGTTCGGACTTCATCAATGATTTAAATTAGGATTGCAAACTGAGACAAAACAGGCTGTTTACTTTATTATTGGTTGTATGTGGGAATATGTTTTTCCAACTGAATCGTGGATGAAGATGACCCAGTGTATATGGGGTTGAAACTAATCCCAATTATACAGGACATTATACAAGCTAATGGTATTGAATAGGTGAACCCTTCTCTACCCTTTGATAGTGATCAACTGACAATATGGACCATAATGAAATTCATAACCTATGAACTACTTTTACGGTTTTTGGAGACGCTGAGGTGCCAGAATTTAGTCCCGCATGAGTTCCTTTACGTGCCAGTAAATCTACTGAATGAGGCTGGCGTATTTGCCATATTTCATACAAACCATAGCATGATCGAACTCTTCCAGGGTTGGAGGCTTGTCTAATGCTTGTTTAATAGTCAAAGATGGAAGTGAATCTAATTATAAGCAAGATCAGTGGTTTGTGTACTCTGTGAGTCTATGTGCCGTATCTTGGGAGTATATCAGAGCAGCAAGTTAGTCCAAAAACAGTCCTCAAGCTTTCATAAATCTTCCCATTTGGTGTGTGTCAGCCAAGTGCTGAAGTTCGACTGCTCTTTTTGTTCACCACGGGTTCTTAAGCTCATGTGTCTCCGCCTTCAGTTTCTGTTTGATCTTACTGTGCATTTGTGTTTTTAGAAACTTGTCTTGCTTCATCAAAGAGTTCCCGTAGATCAGCATCAGAATTATCAAACCAATCCCGATTCTTCTTCGGTGGTGTACCAGTAACTCGACGACCGACTTCATCAAGTGTTTTAGTGTAAGATTGCCATTCTTGAAGAGTTGTTGCGCTTTCACTGCAGAGTTTGGCAGACTCAAATTCAGAATTAAGCTTCTTTCTGGTATCATTGTAGTGAATTAGTTTATGAATGGCCAGTCTTCATGGAATTTTGTGCTCTGCTCTATGCTTGAATACTAATCTCATCTTGGATCTCGTAAAGTGATGATCAGTCTAACTCTCAGCTACACATATGGCCCTAGTAGTTAACACGTCCTTAAGGTATCTTCTACGAACAATTACATTATATAGGTATTGTCAAGAGGTGGCTCTGTTTAGAGTGGGGATGCATCCAAGATGTTTTATATTTTTCGGGGAGTCAGAAGGTGGTGTTTTGTAATGCTCAGGTTGAATTCTGAACAAAGAGTGAGTAGTGCATGCCCATTAACATTGAATTTTCCAATACCATGCTGACCAAGCACACCATTCCAAGCTTCATACTTTATCTCAACATCCACGCTGAAATCTCCAGTAAAATCATTTTATCACTGGAGGGAATGGTTGATATAACTTCATGCAAGTTATCATAAAATTATTTCTTATCTTCATCTGACAAGATGAGGGTGATACACAGGCACTTATGAGATGAAGATGCCTTCCATTAACTGAATGAAGATACAGAGTCATTAGTCTGTCAATTCCCTTTTGAGTTTCCAGGAATGACTGGGCAAGTTTATTTCTGATGACTTAGCCAACACCAATAAAAGACCTCTCTGTAGCTGGCTTTCCCATTCAATAAAATGTGTAACCACCTAAATTCACACATAACTCTTCAGTATCTGCTAAGTGTATCTCAATGATTGCAGCAATGTTGATGTTATAACGGGATAATTCCTGTGCAATGACAGATTTTTCTTTCATTACATACATTTTTGTCACTGTCTGGTAATATAGATGTTGATTCCCATAGGGAACCTGAAATATTTGTCCTGAATGAGTAAATTTATAATACCAATATAAATGGTCTGTTACTGGATATTATAAATTTTCCAGCTAACTCATTCCTGGTTGCCAGCGTTTCGATGAGCCCAACTTAGCACACTGGGGTGAAAGGCTGGCAACCAGGAATATTTATAATGTCCAATAATGGACCATTTATATTGGTACTGTCTAGTAAGGTTCTGATATTCCAGGTTGCTATAAATAAGGTTTCCTCTGTTTCTACTGTATTTGGATGAAAGTCAGCACCCGATGACCATGCTTTGCCACCGGGTTCGGAATAAGGCAGACTACATTTGGGCCACCTTTCCTAGTCCCCTCCCTAGATTGGGAAAAGCAGAGCAATCCAAAACAGGGCTGCTTTGTCGTCAGATGTGCTGTTGAACCTGTCCTCCTGCATTGGTTGATTTCAGGAGCGACCACTCATTTAACTGCCTACATGAAGAGAATTGGCTAGAGGCCAGATTCACCAAAAGTCCAGCCCCTAATGCTCCACTACTGCAGGACTTTAAATACTCTTGCCAGGAGTCATCCACATCTGAATATATCCAAGTGGATAAGCAGTTGCACAGGTACAAATCTACTCTATCGTCCAATACATCTGAATATCAGCGGAGTGGAAACTGATACAACTGACCAAAGATAGAGGATGCACGCAGGTATAATGTCCTTGCCGTTGGCACCTAGGTTTTCATCCGCCTTGAACATCCTCCTATACCGCTGTTGCTGAGCATAAGCTGCAGCCGCCCCTAACCTGGAGAACAGACGCTGCCTTTTGGATTTGGGTGGCATTTCCTTCACCATGGGGACAATCACCCCCAAACTAAAGGGATCCATCCATCCAAAGTTGTCCATCCCTTTGAAGTGTCGAGTTATTTACCACCGCCAAATACTCAGCATTGAGCCGCTGGCTGTACAGTCTACTACAATACCATAGTAGGACTATATACAAACTGATATAATAGCATTATTATTAAGAACTATTAAACAGTATTATTGTTTAATCCGCCTTGTTAATACACTTTCTGTTAATTAAATTTATTTTTTCATCGTACATGTTTCGAGAATATTCTTTGATATTGTAATTAAGTTAAACTTTGATGATCGCTCTTTACTGTTCTTGAAACGTGTATGATGAACAAATAAGTTTCATTAACAGAAAGTGTATCGACAAAGCAGATTTACCATTAATACTATTTTAATAGTTTTTAATACCTGTCAGCTGTCATTTCTTGATGGATGCAGTACTTTTGCATCCATCTCTTGGTACAGGCCAGAGCAAAGTGTAGCTTCCACTGAAGTCCCAGTCTCACCCATGGCTGTGACAATATGGAAGCTGCTGGGGTGTGGGTCGTGCTAAGAAATGGCATTCAGAGCATTCTGAGTGTTATGAAAGGTGTTGCTCATAGGGTCAGTTGTGCTACAATAGCACTGCCTGGCCCAGTGAGGAAAGCAATAGCAAACTACCTCACTCCTCATCTTGCCTAGTACGCCTCATTTAGGTACTGCCATTGGTTTTTGTGGTTTTCCTGTAACTGCATAGCCTTTGATGGTGCTATTTGGGGATCCAACCAGCCTCTGGGCTGATGACCAAACAGACAGACAGTTTTTAATAAGTTTATAATAGAAGTCAATAAGGAACAAATAACAGCAGGGTCAAGATTATCAACACTAATATAATAGCTTGCTGAATGCCACCATTGTCAATGTATGTTGAGTTCGTACTGATAGCGCATCAATATGGTAAATGCTGTTTAATTGAGTAAATCAACGAAATTATCAGACCCCTGTGCATTATACCATCCCCAGTAAGGTTCATCAACTGTTCATATCAGACAATATTTTTTACACAAGTATTCAAGCCCTTGGGCTTTTCATGCATGAAATTACCAGTGTTTTGCCCCAGCCTCGCAATACAGTCACCAGTGTCTAGGATAGGTGTGGCCATATGCTGATAATTTCATACTTAAAAAGCCTAAAAAGCTTGGATACTTTTACAGTGTTTGTGATTGGTGAAATTAAATTATGGTTTCCTTCTGGGAACTTAATCTTTGAAATATTTATAATTTTAGATGAAAATGTGTCAACAAAGCAACATCTTACAGTAATAAGCACATGACGAGATAACACAACCTTAATCACTGTACAGTAAATACCTGACCCTGGAATACAAAACAACAGCGTGGAATGTTTCGTACTATATCAAAGATGACTGCGTTGAATGTTGAACCAAATGACTGAACTAGTCTTTAGGCATTCTCAGTCAAGTACTGTTCACAAGATATATCCATCATTAGGTACCACTCCCAAGAACATGACAGGTGGTAAGGAATGATTACATGGGTCAACTAAGCTTCAACATCCACAGCATGGATGCTAAAATGCTCGCCGGTAATGCTGATTTTGCAAGCTTTCTTTGCCTGACAAGTCATTTCACCTGTTTACATTATACAATAGAAGAAAAATCTGAACATCCTGCTGATGAACCACAAAGCTCTTCCTATATTCCCAATCTATTCTACCGCTCAGCCTCAAGTAACGAAAATATATCTGGATGCTACGAACCCTTTACATACAGTCTGTCACTTGCATTCCACCTCCATTATCGTAAGTATAAAATCCTGTTTTATCATTACTAACTGCGCTCACATTAACTGTCCAACCAAAACCCATAAATATCCTTCCAATGTCAAGACAATTTTGACCAGAATTAGCCTTCTTTACTGTCTTTTCAACAATGAATGCCCCATCCACCAATACAGCAACATAATATTCATTCTACTTAATAATAAAATTTAGTTCTAAAAGATACCATTGCAATGGTTCATTCCACATTGCTATCTCTTCCCAGTATTGATTTCACCGCCATATATAAATAGCATCAATTTAGCCTTAGTCACATTTTGTTCTTAGGTAAGTAACTTTCAAGATATCATCAAATCGCTTTCGGAGAAATTTACCTTCACATGTGACTATTTGCGTCAAAAAGAGCTCGTGCAAATAAAAAACAAGCCAATTTTTACTCTAAAGAAGAAACTTACTGGTACGTCTTGCAAGATTGTTGTGTCCGATACCAAAACCTTCCACCACAGAGCTCTTACGCCTTTGATCTTCACTTGTGCGTCTTCTAGTGCCACTTTCACTGATGTCTTGACCAAATTCAGCACCAATAACACCCAAGAGGACCACAGCAGTAGTTTGCTTACGTTTCAGTTCTGCCATACTAGATGGCTTGCGTATAGAGAATTCTGCAAAAGCATAAAACATGAAAATTGTAACACTGTTACTGCTACTTAATCAGTAAAAAGAGAGCTCAAATTAGAATATGAAATTTAGTTCAGTGAGAGAATCTAACAGTGTATATTAAGTAGTTCTCAGTCACTTAAGCACCAATAATTACATTTACAACAGCAGTTCATAAACTTTATGAACATTTTATTTCTTGTCTCTGTACATCTTTGTTTCTTCATTAAGCCACTGAAATTACAGGATGTATAGACTAGTTACAAGTGAGATATTCTAACTTTTTTTTTTTTTTTTTTTTGCTAATGGCTTTACATCGCACCGACACAGATACGTCTTATGGTGACGATCTCCTTCTTCTACCAGTTTTCCCACACCCTAATGGGGTCATGGGTGACAATTGTGTCAAACATGCGGACTTGACCCTGTCTGATGGCTGGATGACCTTCGTGACGCCAAACCTACCATGAAGGGATGTACTCATTTATGCACATTTCTGTGGCGATTGATAGTGTGATGTGTTCTGTGTATATGAAGAGGAGACTATTGGAAAAAACCAAACACCCAGTCCTCAAGTCAGAAGAATTAACCAGACATGATTGAAACCCCTGAGCCAGCGGATAATCAAACCCAGGACCCTCCGAACTGACGACCTCGATGCCAACCAATCAGCCAAGGTGTTGGATACTTTCCAGAATTCGACTCAAAACTCAAATTTGTAGAATTTAATGCAAGAGAGATTAGTCAAGCCTATTTCCTTTTTCTCTTTATCAGTTATAAAATTTGTTTACAAAATAATAATTGACAAGGCTTAGTGTTGCGTTTGTAACTGAGGGTGTACAAAAATGAAGGCACACATTATACAAAGCTTTAATAACTCGCTAACAGTATATCATTTGTGGCCTGAAGCAGCAATAGCTACTTACCTACTTCACAATGACTGTTAAGAAATTTTAATAAATTAATTAGTCAAAAGAAAATGAAGAAATAGTGTGGAACAGAATATCGTTCAGGTATATCACGCAAGGCAGAATTGATTCAAACACAAAAATGCATGAAAACACAAGCCACTAAACACTGCTCTCTTTATACTGTAGCACACCTCAAACCCTCTCTCTTTCTGTCAGTATCATACATAACATACAAACAAACAAACAAACCCCATGGCACTACAGCCCTTGAAGGGCCTTGGCCTAGCAAGTGATCGCTGCTCAGCCCGAAGGCCTGCAGATTACGAGGTGTCGTATGGTCAGCACAAGAATCCTCTCGGCCGTTATACTTGGCTTTCTAGACCGGAGCCGCTATCTCACCGTCAGATAGCTCCTCAATTCTAATCATGTAGGCTGAGTGGACCTCGAACCAGCCCTCAGGTCCAGGTAAAAATCCCTGACCTAGCCGGGAATCGAACCCGGGACCTCCAGGTGAGAGGCAGGTAAACTACCCCTACACCACGGGGCCGGCATACATAACATACACAATCTCCAAATAAGGTCACAATAATCATCATTCATCTATTTCCGGGCAGGTTGGGATGTTTATGGCACCTTGTCATCTTCCTCTATCCAACTACCATTGTTTCACCTTAACTATGTCCCAAACCAGGTTTTTATTCTAATACTATTCTTGATAGTTTTCAACCATTTTAGTCTTGGACTAGTTCTTGCCTTTCCTCCTCCCATCTGGGTCTCCACCATCACTCTGGCATCCTTCTCTCACCATGCTCTTCACGTGTCCAAACTATCTAAATTTATCCCTTTTTCCTTCCAATTTCCTTCCTCACATCCTCGTTTTTTACTCTACCCTTAATTGTCTTTCCTGACCATATCTTAAAAATTTCATTTCACTGGCCTACTCTACTGTCTTTTTGTTAGTGTGCAAGTCTCTGCTGCAAATGTCAGTACTGGCCAATAGTACTACATCTTAATACGCGACCTCATTACATTTTATTGGTAATTCCTTCCTCCACACCAGGTTTCTCACACTCTGGTAGAATGATTTTCCCTGATGAATCATTTTACTGATCTCCTGTATCAGTTTCCCAAGTACTTTAAGCTCTCCACAATTTCATATTTTCTCCCGTCATTTTCAGAATTATTTTCCCTTCCCTTTCTCCTCTAATCAACATAATTGTCTTACTCCTTTCCATGCTGATTTTCATTTGATAATTTTCAATAATCTCGCTCGCCATGCTAAGCTGCCCCTGTACTTTATATCTATTTGCTCCCTACACCACAATATCGTCTGCAAACAGCATTACCTTCAGCTCCCTTTCCCCATATTTTACCCTTGTCTCCTTAACAAATTCATGATAACCGATTTAAATAACAGGTGGTGACAGCACACTTTCTTGCTGTAGACCAGTTTCATTCCATAAGTACTGTGTCCTCCCCACATAAATCTGGACACTGCTGCAACAAATTTTGTTCATAGCCTGCACATATTCTGCCTATTGTTTGCAAATTTTCACCAATCATATCCATGTACTTCTGTCTAATTCCATCGTAACTGAAAAAATGTATATTTCACAGATCTAGAGAAGAGTACCGTGGGAATGGATATTAGTTGAACTGCGGAATTATGGGAGTAAGGCATGTTGATGGATCATCTAATGAAAGGCAGCAGGGAAAGTGGCAAAGAGGGATTCAGTTAGGTGAAAATGTAGTGAGCTGTTTGGCCTATGCTGACGACTTGGTTATAATGGCACTCTGTACTGAAAGCCTAAGGCTAAGGGAGACTACCCCAACAGAAAACAGCAGGCTTGGAGGCGTAGGTGGCAGCCGCACCACCAAGCTCGGGTGCTGTGGGCCAATAACTCGCACAACCTTAAATTACCTTATTACAGAAACATCAACAATGAGAAACCGGACTGATCCAAAGATGACGACATTTGGCTTGAAAAAGCTAACGAAAATTGGGCTATGGAATGTGAGGACTCTGGGGGAAAGTGGAAGGCTACGACAGGCAGTGGCATGTATGAGGAGTTATGGCCTGAACATCCTAGGTTTGAGTGACGTAAGATGGAGTGAGTTTGGGGAATTGGCAACCATGATGGAGCTACATTTGTATACTCTGGAAGACCCAAGGGCGACTGAGCGAGTTATGGAGGTGTGGGTATATTAATGGATAAGGAGGCCAAGAGGAGCCTTATGGAGTGGTACCCAGTGACGAAAAGGATAATAGTGGCATGTTTTAAGACCAATATTAGAAACATTGTGTTGATAGTATGCCATGCACCTACGGAGTCGGCGGAGGAGGAAGACAAACGGGCGTTCTATGGATATCTTAATAGAGCGGTTAAGAAACAGAAAAGGAAGGATATCATCCTAGTTGGAGGAGATTTGAATGCAAAAGTGGGACGGGACAACGAAGGACTTGAACATATTATGGGAAGGCATGGTTTAGGGGAACGAAATGAGAATGGACAGCTGTTTGTGGACTTCTGTGCGAGCCACGATTTGGTTATTGGTGGTACTATATTTCCACATAAAGACTGCCATAAGGTGACATGGGTATCACCTGATCATAGGACAGAAAACCAGATAGATCATGTGGCTATTGGACGAAGGTGGAGGAGTTCATTGTTGGATGTGAGGAACAAGAGAGGTGTGGACATTGGTAGTGATCACCATCTTGTTGTGGCTACCTTTAGAATGAAGATCCAGGCACAAAAGAGAAGGATAGAGCAGATAAGAAAGCAATATGATGTTGGAAAGCTAAGGGATGACAGAAACGTGAAAGAAGCCTTCAGGATAGAACTAAAGAATAGATTCCAAGCACGCACTGAGTGGAGGATGAAACTATTGAGGTAAAATGGGTGAAGACTAGATCTGTATTTACTGAAGTGAAAATATCCTGGGTTTTAAGGACAGGAGGAAAAAAGACTGGAAGACTGACCAGACATGGTTATCAGACAACGGAAAGAGATAAAGGAAGTAATGAATGCATGTAAGACACAAGCAAGGAAGGCAGAATTGCAATCCAAATATGCTCCGAAGGATAAGGAAGTAAAGAGAAGTGTGAAGAGAGATCAAAGGAAATGGATAGATGACCTATCTCAACAAGCAGAGGAGGCAGCCAGAAAGGGAAATCTTAGAGAACTCTATACCATCACCAGAGTTCTGGCAAGGAAGCAGATGCAGAAAAACCGCCCAGTCAGAAACAAAGATGGTGTCCTCCTAACAAACTCCGAGGATCAACTGAAGCGATGGCAGGAACATTTCTCTGCGGTGTTAAACCACTCCTTGGAGAAGCAAGTAGATGCAGAAGAAGACGAAGAAGAAGAGGAGGAAGAGGAAGAAACCCAGCCTGACCCAAGGATTAAAGTCTGCATTCCAACAGTGGAGGAAATCAAGCGGGCATTGAGAGAGTTGCATATTGGTAAGGCAGCAGGTGTTGACAATATTCCAGCAGAAGTCATGAAGGTTGATATGGATACCACTGCCAATATGTTGCAGCCGCTATTTGAGAAGATATGGGTTAATGGAGAAATGCCGACAGATTGGAAATGTGGGTTGCTGGTGAAGTTGCCAAAGAAGGGCGATACGTCAAACTGTAACAACTGGAGGGGCATTACGCTTCTTTCAATCCCTAGCAAAGTTTTCACCAGGGTTCTGCTGAACAGAATTAAGGAGTATATCAACTTGAGGCTCCGACGGGAACAGGCAGGCTTTCGACCGAATCGCTCGTGTGTAGACCAAATAAACACCTTGAGGATAATTCTGGAGCAGTGTGCTAAGTGGTCATCTTGCCTCTATGCAGTGTTCATCGATTTTGAAAAAGGTTTTGATTCGATCAATAGAGAAGCTATGTGGAAGGAAGTGAAGCGGTATGGAGTGCCATCACAAATTACCAACCTCATTCAGGAAACATACCGTGATTATACATGCAGAGTCATATATGAGGGCCGTGTATCTGAGCCTATATCTGTACGTTCAGGAGTACGTCAAGGTTGTATCCTCTTACCAACCATGTTCCTGGTGGTGATTGATGCAGTAATGTGGAATGTAACGCGAAATGTGAAACGTGGTATCCAGTGGGAATTGGCTAATAGGTTAAAAGACCTAGACTTCGCTGATGATGTGTGTCTCCTGTCTGAGGCACATGGTGAAATGCAATCAAAGATTGAAGACTTGGTAAAAGAAGGAAAAAAGGTGGGACTAACGATCAATTCAAAGACCAAGGCCCTAAGGATGAACACCAACAGACTAGACCCATTTGTCTTCAGTGATGAACCTATAGAGGATGTGGATAGTTTCACCTACTTGGGCAGTGTAGTTACCAAAGATGGAGGAGCAGCACAGGATGTTTCTCAACGTATACAAAAAGCAAATGGTGCCTTTGTTCGGCTCTATCCGGTATGGAAGAATAACAAAGTATCTACCAGGACCAAACTTCGCATTTTCCGAAGTAATGTCAAAGCTGTTCTACTATATGGGTCCAAGACCTGGAAAGTGACAAAAGTGATTACCTCCAGGTTGCAGACCTTTGTCAACCGCTGTTTAAGGAAGATCCTAAACATCTACTGGCCAGAAGTAATCTCCAATCATGAACTATGGAGACGGACGGGTGAAACCGAGATGGCCACACAGATAAAGCGGCGGAAATGGATAGGGCATACGTTGAGGAAAGAGAATGAAGCCATTGAGAGAGAGAGACACTGGATTGGAACCCGCAGGGTAAAAGGAGGAGAGGAAGGCCCAAACAAACGTGGTGAAGATCTGTACACATGGAACACATGGAGGCAATGGAAGAAGGCAAGACCTGGAGAGAGGTGAAGAGGTTGGCTGGCAACAGGATCAGATTGAGATGCTTTGTTGATGCCCTATGTTCTACAAGGAACAACAGGAATTAAGTCAAGTAAGTCAAGTACTGAAAGCCTGGAGTCTAATTTTTAGGAACTTAAAAATAGGTGCAGTGTTCTTTGTTCTCCAATGCCATTTGATAACCTTGTAAGAGTTCCCTTCATACAGTTCACTCTTGAAACAGTATTACTTATGCTCCGTGCATGCTGACGACAAGACCAACAATAAAAAAAGTATCTAACAGGCAATAGTATTCTTCCATGATCAGAGGAAGCGTATACTCTCTGACCTGACAGGTAGTAATCAAACATGGCTGCATACAATGACATTACTTGATGATGATGATGATGATGATGCTGCTTGTTGTTTAAAGGGGCCTAACATCGAGGTCATCGGCCCCTAATGGTACGAAATGAAATGACAAAAAGTTCAAAATCATCCACTGACCAAAATTTTCAAAAATGTCATAAAGAATGAATGGATGGACATGAACAAAAAAAAAAGTGGATCCGACTCAAAAAAGGTCATAAATAATAGTATTACTGACCAAGGGACCACTTATAAAGCACAATCCTAAATCGAGGATGCTTGATGTCTAAAGCGGTCCAAAATCCAGGTCTAAGGCCCCTCAGAATGGTACTTATCGCTAGTAAAGTAGAACCATGGTATTTGTCATGTTGAGGTACTAATCAAAAGTAGCGAAGACTCGCAGTGTTCCACACAAGATGGTACTACTCACAAGTATTGTACTTTGTACAGATAACACAGACCTATGGTGTTTCTCACACAATGGCGCCACTCATAGCCAATGCAAACCGATGAGGTTCCTCACCTAGGTGTACTAGTCACAGGTGCTGGTATTCCCGTGGTGTTCCTCACATAGTGGGTACTAATCACAGGCAACGCAAACCCACGGTGTTGCTCACAGTGGTACAAGCCACGGGCAATGCCCAGACCTGCGGTGTTACTCACATGGGTATGACGCACGGGTACTGGAGAACCAAGTCTTTGCTGCTACTAATCACAAACCCATTTCGTACCTAATATAGTGGTACTACTCGCAAGTACAGGCAGCCCATGGTGTTCCCTGCGTGATGGTACGAATCAAAACTAGTTTCATGGTTCTAATTCAATCAGCCCTTGCTCGCCTCTTTTAGTCGCCTCTTACGACAGGCAGGGGATACCGTGGGTGTATTCTTCGTCTGCGTCCCCCACCCGCAGGGGTAGTGTGTTTGGTCTGCGAGAGGTATTTAATTTCCCTCAAGTCCGCCGGCAAGCCGGTTAGCACCCCCTATCTGCCACCTGGGAATATCACCTCTCCCCCTGCTACGCCAGCGTAGTAGGTTCGTGGATGACATTACTTAGTATGAAAATCACATATCAGAATAATAAAGAAATTATTACGCTCAGCAACCTGCTAAGTAAGAACGCATTGCGGGTTAGGGCAAGCCTTCGCCTGCAATTATTGGAGTGATCATTTAATGATCTGATTTTATGATTACTCAAAGTTGGCTGAACTTAGAGACCTATCAATGTATCATGATTCACCGGCAGGTAATTTCGGAGAGAATAAAACAAACAATGAAGCAAATCGGTCCAGTAGAACCGACAGATAGATTTGCCAAAGCTGTTTTAGTAATCTCTTTTAATATACAGATATATAATGATATATAACTGACTATTATGAAAATATAGTTATACTAGCTGATGTACCCGTGCTTCGCTATGGAATTCTACATTGTATACAGAATTCTAGGTTAGGTAGTGTACACATTGTGAGCAAGATTGTCTTAAATTGTATAGCTTTTAACGTTACCCTAGAAACACAACGGGAGGTCACCAAACATCTTTTCTCATATGAAGACTGAGGGAATTTTCACAATCAGGTTGGGATGTTTTCATTATAATACCTTTTTACATCCTCAAAAAGACTGTCTTAGTGGTTTTCCCAGCTGAAATGAACATACAATGTCAATAGGAATGGCGCGATTAAAAGGAATGCTTTCATATTACGAAATACTCGTTCAAATGCAACACCACACATTTTCTCACTTTTAACGAACAGGACTACGCTGCCTATCTAACAGTCCAAAGTTCCAGACCTGGAATGACCAAACCGCAGACAGCCATGATCTGCGAACACTCTTCGGCTTTCTTCGGCGGGGAGAGGGTCGAATAGTGGAGACTCCCAGGGCAAAAACTATGCCCAATTACTATTCTGTTTCCTAGAAGTACCCGATGAGTTGGAAAACATCAATTCACTACACTGGTGGCGGAAAAATCTATCTGACTTGGAGGCAAATTTTTCCTCCAAGCCAGAAGGGAAAACCCCTCTTCACTGCTGGTTTGGAATAAATTGAATGTAGAATTTAATAAAAGTGAAGAGAAAGAAACTTTTCTTAAGAAACAGCTCTTTACAGAGTTGAATTTTGAGTTATTCAGTGAATATTGTGGTGCTATAATTTGGAAAATGCCTAAATTGTTATTTTAGACCAGGCCATACTACTACTACTACTACTACTACCACCACCACCACCACCAAGTGAGGCTCTGCCTTAAGTATGCACGCTGCTCATTCAAAACAGCGCGTCAGAGCATGGATCGAATAGCTGAAATACTATGATGATACAGTGTGTTACGTACCAGCTGTATCAGAAAATGTATGAACCAGAGGAATGGCATGCTAAAGAAGAAAGTTTTCTAACTCCCTGGCTATTTCCTGCCAATATTCAGTCAGGCTGTTATACTCTGTACGCAGCAGTAATCCCATCTATCAGAGTTGAGAGGCAGCATAAGAGACAAAGAACATCACAATAAACAATGGTCAATGTTATTTTATTGTTGTTCAATGTTATGCACTTTTGATATAATAGGCCTTCACATTTCATTTTCTTCAGACTCTGAAATACCACTCTTCTCATAGTCGGTACGGTAAAACTGAATACAAGATAAATGATCGGAAATTGTATTCTCTATAACTTTTTTATATAACTTAGTACTTTTCGATAAGACCAATAACATTGGTACCGGTATTTAAAAATTACATTTTAGGCACCTTCCCCTAAACTACAACTTCATCCATGGTGAATAAAATTGTTTATAGCTTATACTGTAGTTTCTTATTACCCGTCTCTATATACCAATTTTAATTAAATTCTGTTAACCCATTTTCTCGTGGCTCGGCGCTGATATGGACTTAGCAACAAAAATACAAATTCATGAATATCCGTGTTATCACAGCCGGTACGGTAAATATGTATAAGACATAAATGGTTGGAAATTTAATTCTCTATAACTTTAGTTATGTCGTATTTATCGATACAACTAATAATATAAATATTTGAGAATTACATTTAGGCCTTCCACTAAACTACCATTTCACTCAGCGTAAATAAAATTACTTTGAGATTAAATTGTAGTGGCTCATTCTCCAAATTTGCATACCAATTTTCAATGAAATAGGACCACTAATAACGTAAATATTTCAAAATTAAATTTTAGGCCTTCCCTAAACCACCATTTCACTCAGCGTGAATAAAATTATTCATAAGCTATATTGTAGCGACGTATTCCTCAACTTTGCATACCAATTTTTATGAAGATAAGACTACCAAAAACATAATTATGTGAAAATTAAATTTTAGGCCCTCCCCTAAACTACCATTTCTATCAGCGTGAATAAAATTATTTATGGCCTAGATTGTAGCGACTTATTTCCCAACTTTGCATACCTATTTTCATTAAATTCTCTTTGGCCATTTTCTAGTGATGCGTGTACATACATACATACATACATACATACAGACAGAAATTATAGAAAAGTAAAAAGTGCATTTCCTGGTTACTGTGGACATGACCGGTATAGAAATATCATTCTTTTCAAATTCTGAACAATGTACAGACAAAACTTTTATTTTATTGTAACCCGTAGTGGGTGACATGGTACATGAGCTGCAAGAAAACGTTTAAGTTTTTATTCTGGATGAATCGAACTATTGGACGGCGATCTCAAGAGTGTTTCCTATACATCAAGAAATTGTAATTTTATTTTGTTTTCTTGGTGAAAATGTTTTGTGTATCTCAAGAAATTGTTTTTTTTTTTCTAGGTAAAGACTATCCGAAAATTATTTTGAAAGAAAATTGTTTAGAAACAAACTGTTTGGACATATGAAGAAAAAAATTAAAAAAGAAAAATTATTCCAGTGATAACTAGAAAACTTGAAGATTGTATAATTTGGTCTTGCTGATTTTATGTTTTAAAATTTTGGTCCAGTTTAAAAATGAACTCCCTATACCGACACGTGTAAGAAATTGATGGTTCAATTGTTGCGTCAGCAATTTCTTCATGGCTTGTCGTTTGCTTGATGCCCATATAAGGTTAGGGTTTTTGTAATTGGTTGTAATTAGAAGTGTTGTAATTGGTTTAACATGGAGGTGTTTTCCGATTGGCGGTTTGATATCGAACGATTCCCGGTATGATGTGAAGTACGCGTGTGCTACCGTTTTCTTGTCGTCTTTCGTTTTCGATCTTCGAAGGGGTCGGACGCGCGGTGTGCGCGGTCCGGGCCTACGGGGCCAACTTACCCTAAGGTAAGCAGGTTTAATTATCTTAAAATTATGTAATATGTGATTTTGTTTTTTTCCTTTCTAAATTTAACTTTCGTGTGTTTCGGCCTTTCTTCTTAAATTTCGCGAAATGTAAATGTTCTTATCCTGCCAGGAAATCACCTCGGATCTTAGAGTGGGCTATTTCATTTATGCCTCTGTATTACATGAGGCCACCTTTGTTTGGAGGTTTTCTTGTTTTAAAATTTCTTTTATCCTTAATGTTGCAATGTGTTAATTTTCCGTCAGATTGCCTCCAGTAGCTCTGTATAAAGAAATTACGAGAAAAGTTTGTAGTCGTCCTATGATGGACCATCCAGAAGATTGTTTGTTATATCCTATCTGGTTTATTGTTCAAGATTCAAGTTGCAGTTGTATTTCTGTTCCTTTTTCACGAACTGTTTTCTATAGGTTTCTGTTCTTTTCCTTCTTTTTCTAATTATATTTTATACGATGGAAAAAAAAAAAAAGAAGAATGAATTTCCCACATTACCATATTTGGTGCTTTAATTCTATTGGTGAAAATAACACTAATTTGTATTGGTCAAACTTCGGATCGAAACATAGGTAGCTTCCCTGATTGGCTGTTTGAGTATTTCCCAATTTCCGGCTTTTTGGCTCCTTAGCAAGAGCAAGGCTCTGTTCAGCGTCTTTGGTTTTCGTACGTCGTAACGATCGAACGCACCTTATAAGGTGGTCCGCTCACCGGCTCCAGCCATCCCGGGGTAAGCATGTTTTCTGTTCTCAAGTGTTAACTTAAAATGTAAATTCATTCGTTCGGAGTTTGCCTTAGACCCTGGTTTTCACCGCTTTTGATTTGTAATGCCGTAGTTCGTCAACTAGGCGTACCCTTTATTTTGGAGGCAATTCATTTTATTAATCTTTTGTGAATATGTAAACTTTAAGTTTTTTTTCTTCCGAGTTGCCTCCAGTAATTCCGTATCAATTTAGTGCACACCTGTTGAGCTTTGCGTCCCTCACTGATGTGTATTAGGAGAGGACTGCTTCTCTATAGGCCTCTGCGCTAAATTTAATTTCTGTTGTTCCCTTCTCTTGTAACATTTTTCAACTTGCCTTGTATGATGTTTGTAATTAGGTCATTGTCCCCTTCAAATTTTCATTGTAAATTTCAACATCAAAATTATGCTCACTTATTTAAATGTCATTGTAACTTTGTGTAAATATTCACTTTCCTGAGAGAAACACTGATAGGAACCTCGTGGTTTGATTTGATTTTTTAAAAATTAATGATGTTATCTAACCTAGTGCACTTCATACCTTGATTCAATTCTATATGTTAAATAAATTGGACAAAGGGTTAATGTTCTCAAGTTTCTTTCCCTACAACGTCGCGTAAGGTCTCGTCCTCTAGGGTTTCCCGGCCTGCTTCCCATACTTCCTTTCTCTAGTTATCATGTTGGTTATCCTGCGAAGCCACGTGTTTGTAAAAGGTAAAATGTTTTTCTGTTTGTTTTATATGTATCTTGTATTATGTGCTTCCTTCTGTTTGAAAGGGGGGTAACAAAAACATAATTATTTGAAAATTAAATTTTAGGCCCTCCCCTAAACTACCATTTCTATCAGCGTGAATAAAATTATTTATGGCCTAGATTGTAGCGACTTATTCCCCAACTTGGCATACCGATTTTCATTAAATTCTCTTTGGCCGTTTTCTAGTGATGCGTGTACATACATACATACATACATACATACACACACACAGACAGACAGACAGACAGAAATTATAGAAAAGTAAAAAGTGCATTTCCTGGTTACTGTGGACATGACCGGTATAGAAATATCATTCTTTTCAAATTCTGAACAATGTACAGACAAAACTCTTATTTTATAAATATAGATTTAACTTTAGCCTTTTATATTCAATACCTTGCAGATGATGATTATGTTTGTTGTTTAAAGGGGCCTAACATCTAGATCATCAGCCCCTAATGGCACAAAATGATACAAAATGTAAGGACAATTAAAAATCCACAATCCTCTACTGACCAGAATTCAAAACGTGAGGACGAAGAATGAATGGATGGATATGAAGTCAAAACAATCAGTGATCCGACCCGCAATGCACCACATTCCCAGAAACTAGCGTTAAACAATAGTATTACTGACCTAGGGACTTTTAAAGCACAATATTGAATTGATGATGCTTGTAGTCTAAACCGGTCCAAATTCCAGGTCATCGGCCCCTCATAATGGTACTTATCATTAGGAAAGTAGAACCATGGTATTTGTCATGTTGCAGTACTAATCAAAAGTAGCGTAGACTCGCGGTATTCCACACATTATGGTACTACTCACAGGTAATGTAATGCGCACATGTAACACAGACCTATGGTGTTTCGCACATTGTCTCTATTTACACACAAACTTATACAGGCAACACAAACCTATGGTGTACTTCACATAAGTGGACTAACCACAGGGACTCTCACTATCCCGTGGTGTTCCTCACAGAGTGGGAACTAATCATAGGCAAGGCAGAACCATGGTGTCGCTCATATACTAGTACAAATCAGAGGTACTGTAAAATTCAATCCTGAGCACTCACTGTCACTACTAATCACAAACCTATTTTGTACCTAACTTAATGGTACTACGCGCAAGTAAAAGCGACCCACGGTGTTCCCTGCGTGGTGGTACTAATTACAAGTAGTATCATGGTTCTAATTTGATCATTCCCTGGTCGCTCCCTTTAGTAGCCCCTTACGGCAGGCAGGGGATACCGTGGGTGTATTCTTTATCTGCATCTCCCACCCACAGTGGGTTGTGTGTTTGGTCCACGAGAGGTATTTTATTTTCCTCAAGTCCGCCAGCAATCCGGTTAGGACCCCGCCCCTATCCGCCACCTGGGATGCACCACGTGGGAGTATCACGTCTCCCCCTGCTACGCCAGCGCAGTAGGTTCATGGATTCAATACCTTATCAAGTACAACAACTGTAATACGGATCACCATGAAATTTATATCATAGAACATGATGCATTCAAATGTTACTAGTCAGCAGAAAAGAGAGGGTCCATAATGGAAGACAGAGACTTCAAAGGCAGAAAATTTTTCCATTCTTCGTTTGGTTCTCCTTTGCCAACAGAAGCTGTTGAAACATTCAGATGAAACAGAAGGTGATTGTCAGTTAGGTATATGCTTAAATTTCAAGATTCTGATAAATCCATAAAAATTAGTTAAGACCTGTAGCTATTAACTCCACTATGTGATGCTGCAGGCTGTGAGGGCAATAAAAAAAATGAGCACATTATTTCATGCCCCTTAACCCACTGGCTTACCTAACCGTCGAATCGACGGGTTGGGCGAGCCTGTGCCCGGCTTACAATCATTCTTTATATATGAAGGAAGTCTCTTCAGCTGCATTTGAGTCATGTTTAGGGAATTAACCGTATAAGTTGAAGATAGCATTGAGCTGATGTCACGGGTATTCAGTGAGTAAATATGAGCACGTGCAAGGCTATTACTGAGCGAGAAGTAATGGATATTTTGCTGAATAGTGAGTATGAAGAAGATTATAATATATCTGAAAGTTCTTCCTGTGAATCTAGTGATGTGGATACGTTATCTGTGTTTAGTGAAGAAGCAATGTAAATATTACAAATGTAAATGTTCCGACGCACCTACTCGGCCTCCATTATTGCTCTCTTCATTAGCCCAGCTCCTCTCCTTTCAACATCTATGTCATCACGCTACTCAAGGTCTCCACGTTTCCATACTGAACTGGGAATCATGACGTTAATTCAAATTATGATCTTCACAAGACCACACTGTTGGCTTCAAAACCACCTGAATTAAGCCTGTTAATTACCGCAACTTAAGAGAACAAGATTATTCTTTCCACTGATAACATATGAGGCCTTATGATTTATGCACTTCAAGCTGGACTATTCTCTTGTTTATCAAGACTCAACAACTGGGATACCTTCTCAAAAATTATACTTTCTCGTGTATCATACCCTAACTATTGTTAGGTACCTTCTCTGTTTTGATTTCATTGTTTTAACTTTTGACAATTTAGCTTTCAACATTAATCCTTGTATTTGCTGTCATGTGTTTCATATTTCAACTAGTCATAGTTTAACATTTGTCTTGTAGGTGCTATCATGTGTTATATATTGCTATTCGATAAGTTGCATTTTGCTCAATTGATTTGTTGGCTGATGATGACGCGCAATAAGCATCGAAACTAGTACCAACCTTCTCTAGACGTTATGTGATATATATTCACATCAATAAACATTCATGGTATTGAAAAGGTGGACCTTTAACATTTTCATTTTAATGGCACCTAAGATAAAACAGAAATTTGAAGGTTGGAAATGAGAATCTGCTTGTCCAAAACCCCTCAAGGCAATGTCAAGTGTGTGCAGCCAAAAAGAAGACTAGCACAAGCAGATAGGAGTGCAAGGTATGCGAAGAAGCTCTTCACAAGCCTGAATGCTTCAACATATTCCACACTAACAAGAATTACTAGGTGAGTTTATAGTGCATAGTTCATATTTTTCACTGTTATGTAGCATATTCCATTGAAATTATTATTTTTGAGTATTTCTATGGAAGTTTGACAACATCTGATCTGGTAGTTGCAGTGATATTATCATTTAAGCACAGTCTTGCATGGACCTTATAAACACCAGCATTTAAATGGCAATTTAAAGGTCTGGAACTGATGTTTATAAGGTAAGTGGATGGGTTAAACTAGAAGTGACAATGACACAAAACATAGCAACATTTCTATGGCCACCTTACCGTCATGTAAGAATTGTTGCCAACTGAGGAGAAAGTAGCAATTCATTTTAATGTCAGAAGAAATATTTGAGAAGTTGAATGTTAAATCACATAGCCTAAATAAGCTGTAAGCTCTTCGTCGACCTCGAGCTTGTCTTCCTCTAACATATACCCGCTCGTTGTATTCCACTAGACCATCAAGATCATCGGACATTACTTCAGCAATCTCATCAAAGACATCAAGGACGTCTTCAATAGGAACAAATGGTAATCCTAACAGCAATGCAACTTCCTTCCATACTTCACTCCCTATGGTGTTATATTCTGCCACTAAACCCATTGACTGAATGTGACACTAGATTGATTGGAACCAGTGGAATAAGCAACCCTTTGTGTTTCTAGCTAGGAAAATTTGTCGAGCTGCGTTAATATTTGTCAACTCTAAATCCATCATTATTGTTTCCAGATTTATACAGATATTTGCTTCTCTAACTGTACCTACAACATGTTCGTACAGTACTCGATATGTATCCTCGGTTTTCCGCAGTGTCAGAGCGTATACAAATGGGAATTCGTGCCCTCAGAAAATACCATGCAAGGTAAACAATTGCATGAATTGATTTGGCGCAGTCTTAAATGTGCCATGTGCAAACATAATTGGGCTAGCAGAGAACAGTCTCAGGTTCTCCATTGTGCAAAAATAAGTGTTCTATTCTAATCTTCTGGCCCAGCGTCGCACAAAAGAAACCTCTCTCCAGCACGGGTAACGTGCTATTCATTGGGAATGTCAATATCTTGCAATGAAGAGGGATTGGTAGGTCGGCCTCTATTTTGTTTCAATTAACCTGCCTTCGCAGTGTATTCCTTTCAGGCAACGTCAAAAGTACTTCTTCATCGTGCCCGTCTCGTAATGCCATCCACATAGTTTTTTCTGGGGGTTCATGCAGGTTGCTTTCTGCGCGGTGCTTTAGCTTGTTCCTGACCTTTCTTACTTCCCCTTCCACACCCACTCCATGTTGATGACCTCTCGTGCCATCCTTCTGCACCTGTACATCTTCAAGGTCAATCCCTAGTGTACATCTAGCACTGCAGAAGCTTCGTTGTTCACATCTCCAAAAACATTGTAAACCGTCCTTACTGCATGAATGGACAAAATCACCTCTAATACCAATATAAATGGTCCGTTATTGGACATTATAAATTTTCCAGCTAACTCATTCCTGGTTGCCAGCGTTTCGCCCTCGTGTGCTAGGTTGGGCTCATCAGTTGGTACCTAGCACACCTACTTTATATTATAACTAGACCAAACTCCTAGTGGACTAAAGGAAACTGAACCAAAAAGTAATGGTGGACCATATGGAATGGACAAAAAGAGCAGTGGACGTTAAATAAAATGGACAAACGAATCAGTGGACATTGGACCTTTTGTGGACCTGACTAAGTAGACCTTACTGTGTGGACTAAACATCCGCTAATCGTAATGTATATTTCTTAGAATGCAAGTAATTTAGCTTCTGCTATTTAGTAGCAATTTTTGGTGCTGAAATATGTACAGGGTTTTTCTTCAGTTTACACATTTACTTGTTCACTTCAGATGTATATACAGTTGCAAATAATAAAATGCTATTTATTACATAATTATGGTTTCATATCTAGTTCTTTCTGTAAAAGAGGGAGTAGAATTATGTTTCTTAAGTTTCTGAGAATATCATCCATTAAATGAAGTTGTCTGTATTACTTGTGTTCCAATTCTTGCTGCCTGAAGCGAACTCATCTCTCAACAAGCTCCCTTTCCAGTGACCTTTGGGCGAGTAGCACACTCACGAGTAGCATTCGGGAGTGTGACTCCCGCCCATTGCAAATACTTCCCCATGTACTGGTGGGCATGAGTATCAGCTGCTTTTGACATTCTCTGGTATGTATGTGTATATCTACGTATCTACCTAAAGAACACTTTTCGTATGTGCTCTATCACCAGGCTAGGAGTGGGAAGGAAGCAGCCGTGACCTTAATTAGTGTACTTATTTTTTTTTTGCTAGTGGCTTTACGTCGCACTAACACAGATAGGTCTTATGGCAACGACGGGATAGGAAAGGGCTGGGAGTTGGAAGGAAGTAGCCGTGGCCTTAATTGAGGTACAGCCCCAGCATTTGCCCGGTGCGCCGACAGTGGAATTCGAACCCACTATCTCCCGGATGTAAGCTCACAGCTGCGCGCCCCTGACCGCACAGCCGACTCGCCCAGTGCTCCTACCTGTCTACTAGAAAACTGTTTATAACTTCTAATACAACTAATCAAAACAAAGAAGTAGGAAGAAATATTATGGAACAGAATACGCTACATTTCAGCTATGCCAATGAAAGGAGCATTTGATTCAAACAAAAAAACTACTTTGAAGACATTAAATGATTACAATGAGACATGCAATAAAGCAAAGAACACTGCTCTCTTTATGCTGATACATACCTCATACTCTCTCTCTCTTTCTTTCAATTTCATACATAACATACACAATAGGCAGAAAGAAACAATGTAACTATGATATTTTCCGATATTGTTTGAAGTACAAACAAAATAATTTCAATACATCAATAAATTTGTCTGAACTTCAAATTGCCTGTTTGAGAATTATAGATATCTGTCACATGCCTGTTCTCAAAATGTTCTTGGTCTCTTCCACTTCAAAATACATGGCCTCGTCTTGCTAGTCTTCCTCTAACTCTGCTCATGATGCACTACTACTCTCATTATGGAGTAAAACACTGCCAGCAGGAAGAATCACATAAACAAGCAACACTTTTTACTTTGTTTAACTAATTCCCAATGCAAATTATGTTTTTCAATTTACTGTTTGATATCAGGTTTGAACAAAAAACCATAGCCATAACGAATAAACCATAGCCATAACGAATAAACAAAACGCTTCACATTCATGTAGTCACTATTGTCAATGCCACTTATTAAAAAAACACTCCACTCAAGACTCTCAAATTTTCAGCAGAAATGCTAGATTTCAGATGAATTGAGAAAATTACAATCAGAACAAATGAAAAAGTAATGGGCAGATCACAAGAACCAAATGGTGCAACGTTCAAAGAGAAAGTGAATGTGGATTGAAAAGTGGTTCAATGTGGCCAATAAAGTTAATAATAAAATGTTAATTAAGAATTTGGCTAAATACAGACCGCTTTGAACCTAAGACTTTTTTTTTGCTAGTTGTTTTACGTCGCACCGACACGGATAGGTCTTATAGCGACGATGGGACAAGAAAGGGCTAGGAGTGGGAAGGAAGCGGCCGTGGCCTTAATGAAGGTACAGCCCCAGCATATGCCTGGTGTGAAAATGGGAAACCACGGAAAACTATTTTCAGGGCTGCCGACAGTGGGGTTCGAACCTCCTGTCTCCCAAATACTGGACACTGACCGCACTTATGCGACTGCAGCTATCGAGCTCGATGAACCTAAGACTAAGATACAGTATTTTTCTTCCTTTCTTTCCAGAACTACTTCACATATTGGCTGATAGCCTGCCTCTGTTCCTCTAACATCACTCTCATAGGTTGGTGTTGAACTTGTAAAATAAAAAATCTGCAGACATGATCTGTTGCTGCAATTTCTCCCTGTTAGTTATGATATCTGTGATCTCCAGTCTTTGTAAATCACAACTTGTCTCTTCCAGCCAGCTTGTGGTATTTTTTTAAATTTGGAGATTTAATCAAAAACTGTCTTAGTCCATAAAATTGTGGTCTTCTCTTTTTGACTGTATCTTTAATTTTCTGTATATTTTGATAGACGTCTTCACTTTTCTCCTTCATCCAAATATTATATTTATTCTTTCAGGGTCTCAAAATTTTCCGTAATATTTTTTCTTTCCTCTCCAGTTTCTCTCATTCATACGAAAAGTAAACAATCTCCAAGAGAAGGAAATTAGAAGTACTTGGATATGATCAGTGAAACATTTCAAACAACATTATGCAGGTAGTAGAATGTTGTAGTAGAAACAGCCACAGAATGCCTAGGAACAACTCTGTGTAAAGATGGCAAAAAGCAAATATCTTTGTAGAATGAAGAAGTGACAGCAGCTTGTAAATATAAAAGGAAGGCGTATCAGAAATGGCTCCAAACAAGGACTGGTGCTGACAGGGAATTGTATGCAGATTAAAGAAACAGAGTGAAACATTACTTGGTTGTTGATAAACTTAACCATAATAGGTATTTTATTTGATTCTGTATTGACTTTCCTAAATCTAATAAAGAAACTATTTTAAACAGTTTCTTTAACAGACATTACTTGGCATCAGTGAGATACCAGTGGGAGAACAAGCTTTCCATAGTGACATTTCTCCCAGGTTCTTCACCCTTGCTCTTCAAAACCATTGACTGGAATAGCAGAGGGGACCAAATTGGAAATATTAGATTTAGGTTGATATAATTTCTATTACTTGTTCAATGTTAGGCATTCTGATCCATATAGTGCTTCTGGTTTAATTACAATTGCATAGTGCCTGATTTTTTTCCTGGAATAATATCGAACTTTTGTTGTAATGATTTCACGTGAGTCAATCTCCCTTTGCAGGTTGTGCTATCAAGTCCATTTGATTGGATCCATTCCCCAAGTACTGTACTTACATTTTTTAACTCCTCGAACCTGGCCATGTTTTGTTATGTACTTTTCTCTATTGTGTCTGGGTTCAATATATTTAGTTTTGTCACATGAAATTTGAAGACCAATTTTAATTGCTGTTTCATGAAATATGCCATATATTAATCCTTTACTAGATAAAACACACAAAAAATAAATACAAAAGCTATAAAATACATCAAAGACTGAACTCAATAATAATCAATAAAAAACACAGTGGGATTAAAAATATAATTATATATTTATATTTATGATATTGTAAAATTCTAAATGTTTGAAAAACATCAATACCATGTGTACGAATCATAGACACCCTTGTTATCTCTTCCAACCACGGATCAACATTCTAACAATTACTTATAAATTAACATCTCAATAAAGAACAAATCTGATTTAGTGAACATCATTTGGGTATTATCTACCAAACCAAACCCCATGACGCAACAGCCCCGAAGGGCCATAGCCTACCAAGCGACCGCTGCTCAGCCCGAAGGCCTGCAGATTACGAGGTGCCATGTGGTCAGTACGACACATCCTCTCGGCAGTTATTCTTGGCTTTCTAAACCGGGGCCGCCATCTCACCGTCAGATAGCTGCTCAATTGAAATCACGTAAGCTGAGTGGACCTCGAACCAGCCCTCGGATGCAGGTAAAAATCCCTGACCTGGCCGGGCCAGGAATCGAACCCGGGGCCTCCAGGTATGATACAGGCACGCTATCCCTACACCACAGGGCCGGCTTGAGTATTATCACCTGTTATGTTTTCATTGTGTTTTAATTTTAAAATTTATTAAACAAACATTCAAATTTTAGAATTTTTGTGCATTTACTGAATTAATAATGAATCAAATAAGACATATTGCATCATCATAGACTCTATAGTGTTTTTATAACTTCGCATAAGCAACGGAATTGCACAAAAAATAAATAATGTATATCATGAATTGAATTATGTTCAATAAATGGAGAAGGGTGGTGTTGCTTACAGAAAATTGTACTGCAACATGTTGATATGATTACAGCGCTCAGAGGCGAGTCCAAGTCACTGTTTCTTGTTTCAAATTATGTGAATTAAAGATTAAAAACAGTAGACCATCAGAGTACACAAAGGAAATGAATCTTGAAAATGTGCTGTGTCAGTGACATATTTCATTATGAAACTAAAACTTATAAAAGTGAAATCATAAAATCATTCTTTTTTGGACATTATTTCCATTATACGCAATATACAGTAGAAGTCCGTTATAGCGAGAATTCATAACGGCGAAAAATCTACTCGCTATAACGGATTGTCGTTATTTCTGATTTTTTGTAAAAGTTGGGAAAAATCCCATACATATGAACATCGGTATGAAACGGAAATCAGTTTGTTTAAAACTTGCATTTTCGCAGATGATATCCACACTACGGCTTGCTAGATCATTATTTTTTGAAATACGATACAACGTGAAAGTGTATGTTTAATTTTATTCTGAAAGAAAAAAAAAAGTATCACTCCAGAGGTCTCTGTGGCAAACGTTCCAGTTTTCTTCTTTAAACAGAGTCACCTGACCTAACCGTATATGTATAACAGAAACTTATTTCAACCGTACATAAAGAACTGATAACCTCCTCGCTACAAAATTACACGAGAACAGCCTTTCCGAAAATTAACTAGATGCGAGAAAATATAAACTAACCTCTGAAATCCGTGATGCGTTCTGCCATCTTGAGGTGTATCATATTCTTACTTAATTTCAGTGTATAGTATCAAAACTAAGCGATCGTTTACTTAGCCTTTATTTCTAACGAGTTAACAAGTGCTATCGACCTCATTATTTACGTATTTGTTATGAAAACATATTCTCTTCTTTCATTTCTAATTTTCTTTATGGAACAGCAGTTGATGGGAATTACAAATAGACTCCGACACCATCTTCGAGTGCCAATGAGAGAGCTCGCAATTACACATAGCGAGAAAAGGTTACTGAAAGTCACATTTTGTGGCAAACGCATGTTTTCTTATTCAAACAGCGTCACCTAACCTAAAATATATATCAAGCGACAGTTGAAAAGTGATAACCTTCTCGCTGTAAATTTAGATGGGAATAGCCTTGCCGAAATTTAACCAGACGTCCAAAAATATAATTCAACCTTAGAAATTAGTGATGCGCTCTGTCATATCTTGAGGTATATCGCATTCTTACTTAATTTCAGTGTAGAGTATTAAAATTAAGCGATCTTTTACTTAGCCTTTATTTCTAACGAGTTAACAACTGCTATCGGCCACGTTATTTATGTATTTATTACGAAAACATGTTCTCCTACAATTCTGATTTTCTTAACGGAACAGGAGTTGACATGTATTACTAATTGACTCTGACATTGCCTCTGAATGTCGATGAGAGAGCTCGCAAGTGCTCATAGCGAGAAAACGATACCGATGATCACATTTTGTGGAAAATGCTTGTTTTCTTATTCAAACAGTGTCACCTAACTTAACCGTACTATATGTATCCTGAAAACATATTTCAAGCACCGGCAGAGAAATAATAACATTCTCACTATAAGTTTACATGATAATAGCCTTTCTGAAATTTAACCAGATGCAAGAAAGTATAAAACAAACCTCTGAAATCAATGCTGCACTCTGCCCTATCTTGAGTTGTATCCCATTCTTACTTAACTGCGGTATTTAGCATTAAATTAAGCGATCATTTACTTCAGCTTTTATTTTTTAAGAACAACTGCTGCTGGACACATTATTTACGCATTTATTATCAAAACACGTTATCCTCTTTCATTTCCATTTTTCTTCATGAAACAGCAGTCGACGGGTATTATTAATCGACTGCGTCATCGCCTTCGAATGTCGACGAGAGAGCTGGCTAGAGGACACAGCGAGGAAACGATACCGAAGATGATCAGTCACATGCAATATAATTGCTGGGTGCATAAATGTCGGCAAGGGGAAAAAAATCGAGCATGCTTAATCGCTTGTTATAACGGACATATCACTGATAGGGCTCTTGCTGTAACCGAAGGATAATATACAGTTTAATATAGCAATTTTGAAGGGACAGACAACAACTGACGTTATAACGGGGTTCTCGTTATATGCTGTACTCGTTATAGCGGACTTCTACTGTAAGTACTGTATATCTAGATCAGGGCCTCTCAGGGTACATGCGCGTGGTGCATTCACTGTGCACAGTGCATAAGACGACTTCACTTGGTTGACCAGAGTGCAGATCCCCCACTCCTCGATTTGGAGCGATAGCGCTTACCCTCTCTTTCCTCACACCTGTCTCGCTCGCTTCCCGTGTCTCCCACTTCCACACTTGCTCCGTAGTGTTCCAAATCCGAGCTGAGTTGAGCCGAGTAGAGCCGAGCAGCCCAGAGACGAAGCGTTGGACGGAGGTAGCCGAGCGGGACCGATGCACAGTGCACGGAGCTCTTGCGCCTCGATTTGCACGCGTGAGATTTTGGGCGTTTGAGAACCCTGATCTAGATAATAGAGCAAAGAGGAGGAGATGGCGATATCGAAAATGAAGCTTGCCTATATACTACAGAGAATGTGAAGCGAGTGTTGAAGGGTGTACTACGAGCAGCTTAGCAAGTGAAAGGCTTTCCTAGATTATGGAGGAAAGGAATCATTGCATCTACATATATAAAAAGGGTCATGAGGAACATACGGAGGCATACTTCTGAATACTACATAATAAGATTTATGCAATGGTTCTGGAAGAGAAAATTAGGAGGAAGGTAGTTTTCCATTGCTTTTCTTATCGAGTCAGAAGATGCTATTGCATGTCTGCCAGCCCACTGAAATGTATGCAACAACTAACCCTATGAGCGACATTTTCACACCCTTCATATCAGGACCTGGTTGCATAAGGAATGGCGTTACTAGCATTGCTAATACCTCGGTCACTTTCAAAGCCAAGGATGAGACTGGGACAGTTCCATTTCCTGACACAGTGTCAGGGATGATGAGACATGAAACTTTATGGAGAATACCCTCCCTGATGCCAGCATCAGTTGAGGAGTTCATGAAGACAAAAAGAATGATGGTGAATGAAACTGGGTGGAAGTAATCTGCTGTGGCTATGAATGAGAACTGTCCTGGGATTTGCCTGGAAGTGCAAATGGAAGAAACTGGGACAGTCAACGAAAGTAGTAGCTCATATCAGAAGACCAAGTGCTGTATAAACAATAGATCATATCAGAAAGGGTGAACAATATGGCTAAAGATTTAGAAATACCAACAACTGGACATGTTTGGACCTCAATAGGTGGCCTGTAGGGCTACAGCTACGAAAGCAGTACAGTAAGCTTATTCAGCTCTGCAGGCCTATTTCTCTAGCAATAACTCTTTCCAATTTTGTTAGCATTACAAAGTCAGAAGGAGACATTAGTGAAAGCCAACCATCTGATTAGGAGATGTACGGAGGGTTGCCCCAGTTAAGTTTGGACGATTTCGACGTACTTTTTGTCCTAGGCGATTCCTTTTCTCCCAACCAGGTTGTACTCTATGTGATAGCCGCAGGCACGGACTACTGCCCTACATCTCAGTTTCCACTGTAGAAATCTTTGACAGAGTACAGGAAGAGGAAATCTGTCCCATACCTCCTTACACACTTTCCAAAAACACTCAATAGTGGTAGGACGTCTAGAAGAAAACCCTCTTTTCAGTACATCAATGGCACGGAAGTCCATCGGCGAGGCTCCTGGGGATTTGACAGAAATATCACTAAACGGTATGACATGGACACCTGTCTCTGCTGCTTCTCTCTTGTAATAGGCGGCTGATGATCTAGCAGTATGAATGGATGCTTTATCCATGTGGAATCCGCCATTTGAAGCATCCTCACCATACAGCCCAAGGGATATCTTTGTCGGATAGGGGTCCATAGGCATAGATAGCATTGATCTTCACATTTTTCGGCACACTGAGGATTCTGAGTTTACCCCGTGCAAAATATCCTGCCACTACCATGAACCCCCTAGCAAACTTTTCTTTATTTTCCTTGACGAAGTTTGAGTGCCCCTTTCGGTCTTTTGGGCGACAGTAAATTGCCCGGGGCTTATCGGTGTCATCCAAATAAACCAAAGTTTCATCCAGGGTAACAATCGAATGCCATTTATCCCCTGATAGGTAGTTTTAGTATATTTTTCTGGCATTAGTGAACAGTTCTTTAACGTGCCTTATGCCACTTTACCAGGTTCACATCATCTTTAATTATACAGCAGAGTGTACCTTTACATGTGCTTGTTTAGCTGGCAAGGTGTCTGAGTTGGTGGATTTTCCTTCAGGACAGCAGCCTTTACATTCTTAATGATGTCCAGAAAACTGAAGGGTCGAACTCTCTTCCGCAGCAGTTTTCCCGAAGTTGCTGTTTCTGGGGGGAAACCATTCTTATGTAATTTTATCACACTGCCTACAGATGACTTTCTAGTGTTGAGACCTTTCATTTTACACTGTTGTACAATCCTTGATAATGAGAAATTAGCACTGGAAAGGCCAACAATGTAGCCTTGCCATATATCTGCAATTTGGCACACCATGAGGCAACAATGGTAAGATGTGACTGTGAATCACATTGTCAAGACATAAGAAATAAATGACATGCAACTGCTTCCAGGAGTGGCACATGCGCTCAAGATCGCGTCCAGTATTAACTGGGGTAACCCTCCATATAAGCACATTAGAGTCTTTACGAGATAACAGGAGAAAGTGTAAAAACTTGTACCTGTAGTTATGAAATTAGAAACTTATCAAATACATTACATTAATTTTTAACAAAAAACATACAAAACTTACCAGAAGTACAGCTGACCCAGAGTGTAATTGACAATATGAACAGTACCCAATTGTCAACTGAAAAGGTCCACCTATTTAACCCTTTTTATACCATAAATTTCATTATTTTTACGGAATACATGTTTCATCTCCTATGGAGATGTCTTCAGTTCCTTGAAAGGCTTGGTATAAAGTCATGAAGATAACACTTAAAATTACTACTGCTGTGATGATATTAAAAGGCAGCTGTGTTTAATCGTATTTTGAAAGAAGTTGTGTGGAACTTATTTTATTTCAAAAGTAAACATCAAGAAAAGACGTTAAAGTACGTTGCTGAAGGACAAGAGTCACCGTTTTTATTTTTATTTTGTTCTATTTGATTTTGAAAATATGTTCATTTGTTTTGCCTTGAAAAATTGACTGAGAGCCAAGAAGAACTTGAATTTATTTGGTTATTGTGTAAAAAATGTTATAATGTAAATAACCGTGTAATTAGCATCTGGATTTAGGTAATAACTGTTGTGGTAGGGTGTAGCTGCATGTGCCTGCGTTGGCAAGATCCTTCTTGTGATTTCCTGTTGCATCAGAAAGGAAGTTTCTGGAAGGTGTAAAGATTTTTTCTCATCAAATTTTCAGAGCCCTGATTGGCTAAAATAACGCGATTCCTAATTGGTGAATGTAAAAGCCAGTGGTGCGCTAATTGGTTATCTCTGGATTGCTCCATTTCCGGCTCCTGGCGAACTTGGCCAGGGCCAAGTTTGTGACTTTCGTCTTTAATTTGTGACCGGCGAAGGGAGCAGTCATCTCTTCCGTCTGATGGGACCACCGGCCCTCGGGGGTGAGCACTATTTGGTTCATGTTTTGGATTTTAACTTTTAAAGGCAAATTCTTATTTTAAATTTCCTTCCGCGCCGGTGTTTGCCCAGGGTATTTTCCAATCGCCAATTTTAAGTTCAAAAGACTTAGTCCTCACAGCTAGTCATACCCCCCTTGTTTTGGAGGCATTTTCCCTTTTCTTTGATTTTATATACTGGGTAATAAATATGTAAATTTTAATTTCCTCCAGGATTGTCTCCAGTAGTCCCGTTTCATCTTAACGTATTCCCGTTTAAGGTATGCACCTTATTCAGCAGTGTTTTTAAAAAGTTTATATTGTCCACAACTACCTTACGAAACTACCTTGTCACGACTTCAAATTATGACTGTTAAAAATTTCTTTGCATTGTTTTAAAGTGGTTGGCGTGAAGCTGAAGCTTGTACTATTGACACTACTGATATCTTAAAATGTGTTTATTTACTATATTAATTTTATTTGTATTCCATTATTGGCCTTGATTCAGTAAATGTAGTATTCAATTGGGATCACCACCGATTTTGTTTTCCCGGCAACGCACTACCTTCTCACGGACCTGGTAGGTTTCCCAACAGCTTCCCATTTCCTTTCTTTTACTTGTCATGTTATCTAAACTGTTATTTATATCTTGACGTCGTTTTTGGAGTGTTAACTTGGTGTGTATGTTTCATTTATTTTGTGCGATCGAAATTTGTTATGTTTAAAATGTTTATCTGTCTTGTTCCTTGCTGTGTAATCCGTAGTGGTTATAATTGCATATATAGTTTTTTAAATGGTTAAAGTATCTAGTCTTATCATGAGCACCAATCTTACAATCTTGAAATAAAAACATTTTTGTAGATGAAGATTATAAGATTGCTCTTTATGATGATGATGTAGGGAGAGGGTCAAATCCAGTGTCAGCACCCAGCCTACTCCTGCCGAATAACACAAAGGGGTCTGCTCAACACTTAACATACCCATCGAACAGACCAATCACCATCCACAACATCATATTCCCGCACTCCATATGAACACTTCGGAGAGGTTTGGAATCAAATGCAGGCTTTTGCCACATAATCTAATGACTAGATATTGTCGGCCAACATTCTGATGATGGCATTTTTTTTTTTCACCAACATGACTTAAACCAGTCTACCATGGTGTCATCATAGAGACTCCATGACTTAACAATCATGGACACCAGGTGGGCTATAGTCAGAAGTATCCAATCATAACTCATGTAATCCCTCAAATTTGGACCACAATATTATTACAAAACATTTAGTTTGCTGCACTGTGCTGCTGAATATTTTTCATCACTTAAAGCATATGGCCATCTCCTCCCTACTAAGAGAGGAAGACTCAAAAATTTTGGTATTGTATGGCTGTCACTCATTCTCAGTTGTAACAAACTTTAAAGTCACAGCTTTTCATCTACAGTACATGCAACTGCCTTGGGAGTTTATAATAAAAAGGCCAAATGGACAAGTAACGATATATATGGTAAATTGTCCATTCTACCTCACCTTCTACACCTTCTTCCTCCTCATCCTCCTCTTCCTCATGGTGAGGCTGTGCTCCCTCACCCTGCAGAGCCTGCGGAGTGCCTGGTGGGGGTGAGGGTGCCTGTACTTGAGACTGCTGTTGGGGAAAGCCCATGTTGTCAGCAGTGCCATAGCTGGGAAGGAAGTTGGCCCAGCTATCCACAAGAGCCTTGCGTCCCTTAGGCCCGAGACGCCCCAACTCGGCAAGCAACAAGGCCTGAGCGGCCTCTCGTACCTAGAAAGTGTAAAATTGTCCATATTTTTCCAAAAGTAGAAAGTATTGAACCAAAATACAGTAAATATACATAAATAACTCACAAAATGAACATTTATGACAGTTCATGGAGAACGGAAACTTGTTCTCCAATTTCCATGAAACTGATTCTTTTGAATCATTTTATAGAAAAACCCAAAATTATTTTTACTTGTAATCCAAATATAAAAAAATACTGACATAATCTTTTGAGGTATTATGTACTGTAGAATTCTGGTGATAAAGTAGATATGTTACCCATTCTGCGTTGGGCATATACTAATATACAGCCTAACACAGGAAGCTAGGAAAGAGGACTGAAATAATATACACGGAGGATAAACCCTGATGTGTTATATTCAAAAGTCATCATCATCGGTTTGCCCTTCCAGCGAGCCGGGTACGGTGTTTGAAAACGAGCGTCTTCCAAAATTGCCTATTCAAAAACATTTCGTTGTCCAAGATAGATTCCCAATTCCATCCTCTTCTCTCCATGTCTTCCCTCAGTTGGTCCATCCATCTTCTTCTTGGTCTTCCAGCTGGTCTTCTACCTGTTATTCTCTTTTCCAAATAAGCATATGGTAACCTTGTGCTATTCATTCGTTTAACATGCCCAAACCATTTAAGTCTAGATGACCTAAGTCTTTCCTCCATCAATTCATTTAGACCTAGGTTAGATCGGATCTCATCATTTTTCACATGATCAAGTCGGGTCTTTTGGAGGGCAGTTCTAAGAAATTTCATTTCACAGGCTTGAATCCTACTATAATCCTTTGATGTCAGTGTGCAGGTTTACAGAGAATATGTAAGGATAGGAATGAAATATGACTTGTACAGGGTCATTTTTGTTCAAAAGTACCTTTTAAAATACGAAGAAGTAGAAGATTCACCACTACTGCAGACTGCACATACTCCAATATTTCATACTTAACATATTGCTGACTGGATGCTTGAGCTTGTTACATACCCCATGGACCGGATAATTTTTTTATTGAGCATACTAGAGTACACATAATTGTAAAAATGTTCATATATATTAAACTAGTCAAGATTTTATCTTTAAAGTTGATGGATCTGTCTTTATAAAACCATCTTCAGCGTCAATTCCTAATACATGATCAATGTTTACATCGTTGTCGTCACCAGAGTCACTTGAATAAATTATTAGCCCCTATGTAAGCTACAGCGTGTAGGGGCTTGAATATCACTTCCAGTATCACTCTCACATTCAGTTTCCACTAATTCACAACCACTATATCCTTTGAACGATCATCGGCATACAATTCTTCTAAAATATCGTCATCAACTAACACTGTAATACGCGAGCACTCCATCTTATCAGACTGAACCATCAGAAAGAAAGTTGATGTTTTAAAACTAAACCAAAGAATAAAAGAAGGCCGTGAATAAAAGAGAAGTGGCAGATATATATCTACGATTTATTCTACTCAATGCGCAAGTCTGAAATAATTCAATACAATACATGGTCCAAAGATGCCATAGGGAGACCGAAAACGATGTTGTGAATAAAACCGAGATTTCTCAGGGGCCGTCACCTACCACTGGCGAGCATACTATGAGATTTCTCAGGGCCCGTCACTCATGTGTTAATTAGAAAGAGCTCCAACACGATTTTCAGACATTGGGTAAAATTAATATGGGTGAAGATTTCCTTAAGAAATATATCACAACTGCCAATTGTAAGAGGGTTTTGATTCAAGATAATGCTCAAAATAGCAAAGAACTTCCAACAGACATCCAGATAATGCATATCTCAATGGATTAGTAGGAAAAAGGGTACGGTGGAAATTTAGATGTCCAAGACAGTTCTGAACCACACTGATCTCAGATGTGCCAAACAGACTAGAACAGTTGGATGAACTTAACTGAAGGCAGAATAAAGACCCTCTTGTTCAAGTCTACAGTATTTTACATAAAACAGTGAAATCTATATTAAGCACTTGCCTCCAGACACTGATGCTGCCAACGACGAGCCATCATCTCTACCTGTGGTCTCTTGAATGCTTTGGAGCCAGTCTGTACTACCTTGTCGGGCAAGAGGACACAATGGAGGGTGGCTAACAAACTCCAGCCCTGCTTGATCTGAGCCTGTTGAGCAGTGAACAGGTCCTCGTTCTCTTCCTCTGCCTTGCTGGTCCAGCTCAGAGCTGTTCGGGTGCTCTGCCTAAATAACATGGCAAGGTATAACACAAGCTACAAGAGGTTTAACAAGTAGATACACGGCACAAAATACATCAAATAGACCTTTTGTAAGAAAGGTGGAAACAGAGCAAGGACATACGTTCAAACAAAATTTAGTAGCTTTAATATCCTAATACTTTGAAAGCTGTAAAGAGCTATAAGTATAAAAATGAGAAACATAAATGATATAGAAATGGCATTCAAAGTATTGTCAACTGTGGCTAACCAAACATACATTTTTTTTTTTTTTGCCATTTCATAGTAGGATGTCTCTTATCATATCTTTACTGCCCCTTCCAGGTTAACATTAAATATTTCATCAGTATCGTGACATTGAAGATTCTTCAAATACTCATAGAAAAACTGTCTGTAGATGGAAGGAATATATAGAGAACTTGTAAAATCAAGAGATAAAAACTGACAAATTGAAAGACTAAATTTGACCTGGAACTTCTTGTGTTAGAAGATGAAGTCAGAATAGCTCAACAGTCATTAGCCCAATGAAAGGCCTCAGAAATAGATGCAACTGCAGCTGAAATATGGCAAGCAACAGAAGAAACATCTGTTTTAACTGTAATACTGTATGTCAACAGATCTGGAAAATCTCAACTTGCTATAATCTAACAGCTTCATTGTCCGTATTGATAGTGTGAATCTCAACTTGGCCCAGAGATTGGAAATGGTCCATTTTCATCCCCATAAAAAAAAAAAAAAAAAACTGTTTAACTGCTCCAACTACTGCACAATAGCTCTGATACCACATGCCAGCAAAATGATGCTGAAAATCATACAACAAAGATTAGAACCATGCATGGAGCATGAAATGTCCACTACTCGAGCTGGTTTTAGAAGAGGTAGAGGAATCAGACACATCATTAGTGATGTACGTTAGATGACGGAAATAGCAAAGGAATACCAGAAGGAGCTGTACATGTGCTTCATAGGTTACAGGAAGGCCTTTCATGGTGTAAGTCATGAGAAGATGTGGAATGTAACTCAGATGGGCATACCTGAAGATCTTTATGTCCTGATGCGTAACCTCTACCTGGGAAAAGAAGCTAAGTTAAAACGAGCATAGAGAAACAGAATGCTTCCCCATTAACAAAGGCATAAGACAAGGCTGTATATACATTTGTCTTACTTGTTCAATCTGTACACTGAATACATCATGAGGAAATCTGGACTGGATGAGTCACCTCATGGTTTTAAGATTGGTGGAGTGAATATAAACAACTTGAGGTATGCAGATGACACCACTTTGGTTGCTGAAAGTAACAAAAAGATTGAGGACAGAGAACAGAGTGAGAACATAGGCCTGTATCTGAATATCAACAAGACCAAAATCGTGACTACAGGTTTACCATCAAACATTATGATAAATAATGTGATAAACAAAGAGGTGAATCGTTTCTGTTTGTTGGGATTAACCATCAGTAGAAATGGCTCAAACAGTCCAGAAATTCACCAAAGACTTGCCCTTGGAAGAGCAGCATTCAAAGGCCTGGATAAGTTCTTCAAGTGTTCACATGTATCTTTGCATATTAAAGAAAGAATGGTTAAGGCATTAGTCTTTCCCATGGTGGTGAAAAGCGAGATAGGAAACATATTGATGAATTTGAGCTCTGGTGTCGGAGAAGAATATTGTGTATCCCTTGGACAACCAAAAAGACAAATGCATGGGTCATTCAAAAGATCAAACCAGATCTGTGTCTTGAGGCATTCATTACAAGACTACAACTGTCTTAGATAAGGGCGGCCAGCATTGAGAACTTTAGACTCCATCAAATCCAACATGAGCATGTTACTTAAGGAGCTGAAGTATATGGCTGATGATCGAAACATCTGGAGCCAGTCCATCCATGTAGTTGCTGGGAGTCACATTGACTTAATGACACATGAGCATCATGAGTAAGAGACAGATATTATTTCGTTTTCAATTTACTACTTCTGACCTTTGGAAAGAGCAGATCCCTTGAGGATTCAGGGTACCGTTTCTGGTGAAACACTGGGAGCTACCAATCGAACACGGCCTACAAGCCAAGGATATCCTTTTCCTTTTCTCTCTCTCTCTCTTTTTTTGCTTTACGTCGCACAGACACAGATAGGTCTTATGACGACGACGGGACAGGAAAGGGCTCGGAGCGGGAAGAAAGCGGCTATGGCCTTAATTAAGGTACAGCCCCAGCATTTGCCCGGTGTGAAAATGGAAAACCACGGAAAACCATTTTCAGGGCTGCCGACAGTGGGGTTCGAACCTACTATTTCCCGAATACTGGATACTGGCCGCACTTAAGTGACTGCAGCTATCGAGCTCGTTTTTCTTTTTCTCTATACGACCTCATAAACACAACACAATGCAAGACAGAGTAGCATCACAGCAAATAGTAATCCCAAAAAAAAAAAAAAATCTTTAGCGAAGTCTCTTTTACTGAGGTAACTATATTGTTAGGTTGCTGATGAACAGTTCTTTTTGAACAAGAATATCACATGAAAAGAAATTTTAAAACTGTAATATACTCATTTAGTTGCCACAATTTAAGATTTTCTAACATATATACCATGTTTCTCAATACATTAAATGTATAAAACAATCAGTTATTGGACTAATACTAAATAGAATTTCAGACTATATTTATTACTTTAAAAATGGGGATGGTACTGCATGGGGCTCTTCCGAAAACACATCACACCTCTCAGCACTTGGATTAGTCTATTTAGCAGCAGAATATTGTGCTCTGGAGTGACGTAACAGTGTATGCATGAGCAAGGTTGACATACAGCAACAACATGATCTGAATCATCACTGGAACCATTAAATCAAGTCCCACCAAGTGCCAGCCTACCTAAGCAAAGTACCTCCTCCAGATCTCTGCCAGAAGAATGCTCTCCAATGAAAGTGCAATCCTATAGATGTCTTCTACAAACAGGGTAAAATACACTACATCACTGTCAAAATGTGACTGTGGACCTGACAGTCAGTCTATCTGCCACTTAATACAGGACTGCAAGATTAGGGTCTGCAAAGGAGACCCCATCAATTTCCTAATGGCAACTGATCAAGCAGTTAAAGTTGTTTGCAATTTGCACATTTTGCTATAAAAACTTTATGTAACTAACTATATACTGTACCAGGAAGGCCTAGGTCCTGGCACATATAAATTTAAAACTTTATTTCCAGCATACAATTCCATTCCGATACGTGAGCAGCGGTGTGAAAGAATGTTTTAGTACCTACCACACTTCACGAGCAAGTCAAGCAAGGTCAAGTGACGTCCCTGCTTACTTCCCCTACAGATATTTGTAGACGTTTTTTCATTAACTTTTTAACGCCTAGACTGATTAACATGAGACCAACACTAAACTATAGCTAACATTATAGAAGTAATGCCCTGCTAATTTCAAGTCAATCCATCCAGTAGTTTTCAAAATATAACGATTTAAAGTTTGGGAAGAATGAACACCCTCCGTCAGCTGATTCATAGCGCCACCCACCTGGCGTGTATACATATGCCACTGGGCCAAGGCCAGGGAGAGAGCAGTCTGACCTGTGTGGCGAGTACAGTCTGTCAGTGCAGTCTCGTCAGTGAAGAAAGTATGCTCCGTCACGATTCGCGAGGACGTGGTTATGGCCATGATCGAGCGCCGTTGAACTAGTACCGTACATGAAGTTCCAATACGCCACGATGACGGTAAAATTCTAGGCGTTTCCGTAATATAACATTTGTGAAATTATTGACTGAATAAGACCATAATTCGGAGTGAGAATTCAAGTTACTGATATTTTACGGACCGGTACACTTTACTAATTTCGTGTAATTGTGGACTATGACGATATCTTAAATTATCGGGTGTGGCAAAACGGAAATCATAATTTACGACAATTTTAATCATTCCAGGACACACTCCTTTAAGATAGTACAACAGTGAACTGTGTGTAACCTTATTTTCTTAACATTTGCTCCATAACAGGACAAGACTTTGTTATTTTTCCCAGTAAACTTTCTCGATCTTTCGATCAACACTATAATAAACTCAGAGAACATTAAGAACATTTTATAGTTATATTAAATAATTCAGACTAGTGTTATATAAACGTGACTATAAAATCACCTCAATCTGCCAACAACAATTGTTCAGAGACTGTGATAAAAACTATTGCAAATTACATTTTCAAGTGTTTGAACTGTGCTTATTACTTCGCTATCATAATTTCAGACGTAATCAGTGACAATTATGAACTGTGTTTTGTGCCACAAGGACTGTAAATATTAATTTAATATCGTAAAATTAGAGTTAAAACAGAACTGTGTATCACGACAGTGAGTGGTAATAATCTCCTTGATTACTGATTTTAATAGTGTCAATTGAACTTTCAGTGTGCTAATATCACCTCCAAGAGTGACGAAAACCTTGGCAAAATATTACATCCTGCTACATCGAATATCATTCCTTCATCTATGGTACCCAACGAGGGACGTCGACGTGGTCTCTTCACGGTACATCGCCGAGTTCGAGTCTTCTTCCGCACTCCGCGGAATGTTCCAGATGGAAATTCTAAGTTCCCATGGAGGGAATCAGATATTTTTCCACCAATAGAGCATATCAAAAATCAGATAAAAAATTAGATGTATGGCTTTTCAGGCATTTGCTCTATTAACCAGCTCTATTAACCCACTCTGAAGAGTCTAGTGTCAGACCCTACCCACTGACGCTGGGGTGTATGCAGGTGAACTTATCAGAAGCCTATTTAAGAGGCACAGTCTGATAACTGCATATGGGAGATAAAACTCCACAATGGAATTAATGCCTTCCTAGCAACTCCAAATGGAAATTCTAAGTTCCCATGGAGCAAATTACATATTTTTCTACCAATAGAGCATATCAAAAATCAGATCAAAAATTAATTAATAAAGCAAACGCCTGAAAAGCCATACATCTAATTTTTGATCTGATTTTTGATATGCTCTATTGGTGGAAAAATACCTAATTCCCTCCATGGGAACTTAGAATTTTCATTTGGAATTGCTAGGTGGGCATTAATTCCATTGTGGAGTTTTATCTCCCATATGCAGTTATCAGATTGTGCCTCTTAAATAGGCTTCTGATAAGTTCACCTGCATACACCCCAGCGTCAGTGGGTAGGGTCTGACACATCCCACTCTGAAGAGTCTAGTGTCAGACCTAAGACGAAACGCTGGTTAATAGAGCAAACGCCCGAAAAGCCATACATGTAATTTTTGATCTGAATGTTCCAGACGCAGAGTCTCCAACTTCAACATTTATTTCTGTTCTGAGTGAGTAACTACAAACTGACTGATTTTTAACAAACAGTTAATCCAATACAGTGATATTATCAGTGCTTTGTGTGAGAAGTATTCCATAATTTTCTCGTCATATCGAAGAAGTTCACATTCTGTGATAAATTTATTTCAAAGTTAATAATTTATTCAAATTCACGTTACCTAGATAAACTTTAGGGTTTTCAAGTGCTTTATTATCATTTCTTACAATCCAAACTGAGAGACACTCCACAAGAGTCTAAATATTTTACTCAATTTTCTTTTTATAAATGTGTGTGTTCATTTTTGTGGGATTTAAAACTTAGAAAGACTCTAGGTGCAAAATTGATATCTTATGTTCTCACGAGATTTAAAACGACTGTAGAATATTAACGTCCCATGAAGGAGTGATATTTATTTTCAAACTGACTTCAAGAAGGTCACGATATAAATCTTTGATTTTGACAAATATTGATGATAGATTTGAGTTCTACAGTAAGATTGCAGGGTGATCTATCTACTGATATTATTAATAAATTTTATAGAAAAAGACATAACCATCTATTATTCGCCCTGTGATTCTATCCTTCTCTGTATCGGCTCCAAAAACACCATACACTACCTGAGATCCTTCTCATGCCCAAAACCCACTATCATTTCCTGGTACAATACATACACAAACAGATGGACTGGAAGTTGTGTAAGTTTTGTTCACCCTTTTACACACGACTTACAAAAATTTAAGTTTTACATAGTTTGTAGTTTTTTTCATATACCTGTGCAGTTTTCGATTGCGCTCCTGTTCTGGCACAAAGGTAGCGTTGTTCATGGACATGAGTGTGTTGGCTAGAGCAATGATGGCCAGCAGATGATTGCTTGTAAGCGTTGTGCTTAGCTCCCAATGTGTGCGTGCTGTAAAGAGGCGAGTCATCCTCTCTAAACGCACCAGCTCTGGGGGTAAATCTCGTTCTAGAGCACTCTTATCAGCATCTACTTCCTCGGTAGCACGAACTTGCCAGGTGGGCAGCAATAGACTCATGTACCCTGAAACAGCCATACAAGCACAGACTAGTGATATTTCGATGTATAACTATACAATGCAGAGCAACTGAAAGACATCACGTTCTACTTCTTTACCTTCACATATGATCATTTCTGAATCAAACTTTTAGAATTGAAATTTTTTTTAAATTCCCTAAGGCATATACAGTCTAGCCAAATGGCCTGCTGAGTTTGCAGTGTGACATATTCAGCATGACTACATCCTCAGCCATACTGCTTGGCTTCCATGACCCAGTTCAATGAAAGGACACTTACAGAAAACAGATGTAAATGTTTGTCAGCAATAACGATAATGACACTGGTTGGGTATTCCAGTAACTACAAGTGGTTTTTCCTTGCAGTTCCATCAAGTTGATGCTGAAATATCAAAATGTCCTTAATAGGCACCAGCCTGAAATAGAATCAAACTTACAACCTTGACATTAGAAGGTCTGCGCTTAGGCCGTTGAACCACTATGATTTACAGTTCAGTATTTGTGTCCTATCAGGCCCTAGATCTTTGATTTTCTGCACCAATACATAGTTTTAATAAATAAATTTAATAATATTGGCTTTATGTCCCACTAACTACTCTTTTACGGTTTTGGGGGATGCAGACGTGCCAGAATTATGTCCTGCAAGAGTTCTTTTATATGCCAGTAAATCTCCCGACACGAGGCTGATATATTTGAGCACCTTCAAATACCAACGGACTGAGCCAGGATCGAACTTGCCAAGTTCGGGTCAGAAGACCAGCGCCTCAACTGTCTGAGCCACTCAGCCCGGCAATACATCATTTTAATCATCTTAATTAACGAGCATAAATAAATATGGTCTGAATTTTATACACTGTAAGATAAATACTGTGCAAGGAACTTGAGCAGTGTGGATTAAATCGGGAAGACATCCTAAACCGAACGAAGTATAGATCAGTGATCGACAGCTTCAGAGGCTTCCATGACAAACAGAAAATGAATACGGGATGGACAGAGGAAAGAACGCAAAGATTTTGAGCTGCAATATGTGATTGTTGCTTAGCGTGGTCTCCATAAACGAATATAATATTATAATAAATACTGTGAACACTGCGATTTCTCCAGGCTTTTATTCATACATATCCTAAAGACAGGGCCTTGTCGCTGCAACCACATTTGTCTCTCCTTTGCTGAGCGTTTCAGGTCAACATATTTTTTCAAATTCAGCCTGTCCATCACGGAATCCAGATACTTCTTCCTCGGCCTTCCTCTTCCCTTCTTACCCAGAACTTTTCCTTTCAGCATAGTCGTGAGGAATGTGTTATGTCGAAGTGTGTGGTCAAAGATTTTGATTTTCCTATTGATCAATTCCCTTGTTTTGTCCATTTCCTTAAGGACCCTATTGTTTGACTTTTACTTTGTCCAACTAATTTTCAGCATCCTCCTCCATATCCACATTTCCATTGCTTCCAGCCATTTTATATCCTGTTTTGCTAAGACCCATGTTTTGTAACCATACAACAAAAGTCTCCACACAAACATTTTGGCAAATTCTTTCCTAATTTTAATGTTAATGTTCCTGTTTTTCAGAAGCTGTTTCTTGTTACTGAAGGCTTGTTTAGCTAGAGCAATCCTCCTCCTGATTTCTGTAGTGCACCTGTTGTCCTGATTGATAATGCTTCCCAAGTAGCAAAATTCACTTACTTGTTGTACATTTTCATCACCAACCTTAATGTTTATTGGTATTTCCTAAGTTGATTTCTTGACAACTAATACTTTTGTTTTCGAGGTGTTCAGTTTCAATTTTGATTCTTGTAGTGTTGATGTTAAAATTCTTAGCAATTTACTTATTTCTCTCTCTGAATCTGCAATTAATGCAACGTCATTGGCAAACCTTATACAGTGGATTTGTTGTCCGTTAATTTTAATTCCTTTGGTTTTTTGCTTAAGTTTTGATATGGCCTCCTCAATGAACATGTTGAACAAAATGGCTTTTATAAGGACCAGAAAAACTAAGTGGTACTCAACAGTACTCAAAGTTGGCTCAGTTCAAAATTAGGCAGCAATCAGCTCAATGAAAGTCACTGTAGTTCTTTCAAGAACATGTCACGTTACCACCAAAATGTTCGGTATATTAACAATAAAGTGGATCACCTTAATTAATTACTAACTCTATGATGTTGTATTCTCTGAATATGGCTGTAAATTAGAGGAGGTTAGTACTATGAACGTAGAGAATTACACTCTTGCAAGTTGCTACTGTAGAGGTAAACTCAAAAGTGGGGGAGTTGTCATATATTGTAGAACAAATATAAGCTGGATAAAAAACTACAGTAAAGAAGTAGATTTCTTATTGCAATTCACCGAAATGATGAGACAAATTCTTGTAGTAGGAGTATATAGATCTCCAAGTGGAAACTTGAAATCTTTCTTACAATTATATGAAGACATTTTGAATGAAGTGGCCGGAACATACAAAAGTATAATAATAGCAGGTGACTTTGATATAGATGGGCTTTCACATGACAGGACACAGGAAATTTTTATAGATACTATTCTCTCATATAACCTGTATAATTTAATTGGAGTACCCACAAAGGTGACGAAGTTATCAAACCTTACTAGACTATACAATAACTAACATCCCAAGGAAAATTTGCAAGAGTCTGTAGGTGAGAACTTTGTTTCAGATCACCGGGGCCAAGAATTACATATTTCATACCTTCCTAAATCTGAGACAAGTAAGCCACAAAAAGATTTCAGGAGAAATATATCAAAAAACAATATTAAGGGACTAATATTAGAACTCTTTAAGGTGAACTTGTATGAAGTAAGGAATAACAAGGATATTAACTGGACACAGGAAAGCTTCTGTCTGAATTTTAATATGATGTGTTTCAATAGGACCTGCCCAGTTGAAGAAAGAAATATTAAGGAAAATACGAATACCAAAACCAAGTTAACTGCACGTCTAAGAATTAAGCAAAATATACTAGAGGCTTTTAACTCAGACAGGCTGGAGGCTGTATAAAGATGAAGGTAAGAAGTGTAAAATAAAATAATGTAACAAAATCAAAACATGCAAAGCACAGTACTATGGAAAGAGAATTTTAGATTAACAATCTGGCTGGAGAAGTTTGCAAAATTGCCAGATGTGGCAGGACTTACTACAAACAGCAACTTTCATGAAAATATCTCTATTAAGATGTTCTGAAAGCAGCTACCACCTTCAGTGAATACAGTAAAACCTCGTTAATTCGAAGTCGTTGGGACGCAACAATCAGACTTCGAACTACGTGATTTCGAATTAACCGCCAACACGTACCTCGGAAATGCTAACCCTTGCGGCCTAACAATATATTCTAAAACCCGTTACTGCATGCAGTTAACCTTGATTCACAGTTTAAAGCTCTCAAATATCATGGAAAAAACTATTTCCAAATGTATACAACAAGATGCATTTACAGTAATCAAATAATGCACTTGGATAACTCGCCGGCAAACATAACCTCACGCAATCAAATCAAAAGAAAGAAAACATGATTGAAAGACGAGGAGAAATCTATACTGGCTCCCCTGTGCAAGTGCTTTATTAATTGGATTACTGTACAGTATGCATTTTTGATGCCTTGTGCTTGCACGGAATGTACCCGATGTCCTTAAAACATCGCGGCTTATCGAACTTTCCTATGACGAGGGAAGAAAGTCTCTCGCTTCCGTCCACATTACAACAACAGTACAGTGACTATACTTGTACGATTTCCCGCCATGACATTTCTAAGACCCATTAATGTATGCAATCACCTTGATTCTCAGTTTAAACTTTTCAAATGCCATGGCAAACACTATTTCAGAAATTTATCCAACAAGGTGCATTTACATTATTCAGATAATGCTCTTGTATAAAACAATGACAAATATAACCTCACGCAACGAAAGGAAGAAAACACGATTCAAAGACGAGGAAAAATTATGCTGGCTACCCTGTGCAAATGCTTTATTTTTTGGATTAGGCCTACTGTACTGTCTGCATTTTTAGATGCCTTGTACTGGCATGGAAAGTGCCCGACGCCCTTCAACATCTTGGCTTTTAGAACTTTCCTATGACAGGGGAAGGAAGTCTCTCGCTTCCGTGTGCACTGTGCACTGCATAGCAACAAAGTACATTTGCCGGCTGGCAATTCTCTCCTTTAAAACCATTAGTCCATTTGGCCTCAGCATTTAAAAAAATAAAACAAACGAACAATGTAGTTTCATCGGCATTGACAATATTGGTGCATACGAATTGATTATAGGCTATAAGCCACACTTTTTCGCCAACTGTCTGCATCGCCAAAGTTCACGGATTCTACCTCTCCGCACACTGCCTGCTACGTGATATTGTGAATTATGGCGTTCCTAAAAACTCCGAATACAAAATAATTACGATTCCGCTCGAACATAGCAGATATGAAGCACACTGTAGACTCGCCGAAGTAGGTGAAAGTGCGCAAAGTTACCCCTTCACGTTCCGGAAGACACGTTCTTTCATGACGCGGAGAAATTTTGAGTTTAAATTACTCCGTAAAATACTAATTTTTTTCAAAATGTAAAGGCAGTTTTGAATTAAAAGTCTGAATTTCGGTAACGGGACTGACATTGTTCTTCGAATTACGAATTATGCGTATTTCGAATTAAACGATTTAAATAACATGCAAAACCGTGCCTCATGTTTCCGGGAACGAGAGCTGCTTTGAATTAGGCGAGATTTTGAATTAACCGATTTTGAATTATCGAGGTTCTACTGTATTTTATAGACCCCTCTATAAATGTTAATAAACATGGAATTAAACAAAATAACATAAATAGTTATTATGGCCCTATAGCCTCCCACAAGGCCAATCCCTCGTCTACGTCGTGGGAGGTGGGCAACAGCATGAAGTAGGGGATTGCCTGTATGGGTGATGTACAGTGGGAACTGTGTGTGCCCCATGACCACTACGGTAGTTGTGAAGGCCCTTCAGGAACCCTGAAAAGTGACGTTTAACGGGGCTCCGGTGAAATTCTCAACAGCAGCAATGACGGAGAAGGAGTCCTTTGGAACGGCAAAGCTGGCGGAGGAAGCAGCCCTTCTTCTTGGGGATAAACAAAGAAGAAACCACTGCCTTGTGGTAAAGAGGGATCTTTAACGGCTAAGGGAGATAACCCCTACAGAAAAATCCTGTGGTCTAGCGCAGACAGGAGGCAGCCCCTCCACTGGACTTAGGGTCCTGTGGGCTAATAACTCCCACACCTGAATTAAACTCATTACAGAAACCAGACGAAATTTATGCCGGCCGGATTTTAGCAAGCTGGAGAAATTTCGTCGAGGCCCTATATTCCACCTGGATTTAAAGGAAATAAGTCAATGGCCCTATAAATAATAATTGTAATGTTGATCAAGTTATGTTAAATGGGTGTGATAAGTCAGTCTTTCTGAAACCAGTAACAGAAAATGAAGTAAGGATCATTATAGGGAACTTCTTTTTGTAAAGTCACTCGATTCTCTAGACAGAAATAAATGTTTACTAGGGGTGTTTATGGACTTGTTGAAAGCCTTTGATACTGTACATAGCAGGATAGACAAGATAGAAACTTATGGTATTAGAGGGACAACATCACATTTAGTAGTATCATATTTGAATAACAGATGGCAGTTGACTGAAATCCTCTACAAAAGAGAAAATATTCTAAATTTCAATCAGCATCAAGTCTATTCCTGGGCCTCATCTTTTTATTCTACATGTCAATGTACCTCAACTGACCAGAATTCTGTTATCCTATATGCTGATGACACCTCAGTTCTGCCTTCAGACTTATATTGCTTGTTTTTTCAACAGGACTTGACATGTAATTGGTCACCTAAATATGAACTTTAGAAGTACAAACTTGAGAGTAAATCCCTCCAAAACTAGCTATATACAGTATTTAAGAGGAAAATCAATTTAGATGTAGATATTGACCGTCAAGAAGTAACCTCAACTAAAATTTTGGGTGTTGCATTAGATAATAACTTAACATGGGTGGGTCAGATTAATGAAATCTGTAAGAAAATTATCAGAAACTCCATTTTAAAACAAATCTCTAACTTCGTACACACTGAACTCCAACTGACAATAGTGTATATTATGATTTTCTATATTCTCACTTATCTTATGGTATTGAAATAAGAGTAGGAGCAGCACATAGTCACATGGACAGGTTATTCAAACTACAGAAAAGGGAAGCAATATTTTAACATTATATGGTTTGTATATATTTATCTTACTGGTAGGAAACACCACACAAAAGATAACCAACCATAACATACGTAAGTATGAAACCAGAGGACAAGACAACTATTTAAAAGTTAGGGTCAAGCAATTTTCTGAACAGGATCCTCTTAAAAAGGGAGTAATATTTTTGCAGTAAACTCCCACAGAAAATTAAACTGCTGTCAGATTCCATATTCACGAAAAGGTTTAAGAAGTGCTTAGCAAACAAAGTATTATATTCTCCCGGTGAATTACTATGATTTTCAAATATACCATGTAGATGTGAACATGTGATGTTTATCACTTTATATTTCTGTGTATCTATCAAATTCTAAATTATATAAAAGAAATGGTAATATAGAACTGAACTCTGTGTACTAATAACTTGAAGTGTTAAGTTTTATAGTGTTACATGAAAATTCCGATTTATTAAAAAAAAAAATACGATGTATATGGGCTTTAAATTATGAATATTTCTGAATATGTTTTATGCAGCTAATGTTATCCTAGTTTAACATATGATCTATACTGTATCCTTAAGCATAGGGTGATTTCTTTTTTTGGTGATGTATCCTATTCTGTAAAATGCAGGTAAAGGAAATAAATTTGATTTGAATATAGTTCTTGTCCTAACAGTGAGAACTGTTCAGTAATGAGATAGTCAAAATGTGAAAGAATAGGTCTGCATACAATCCTACAAATCTGGCTTTAAGCTGGATGAATTACTGAGATATTAGTGAGAGAGGATGGTTAGATTTTAATCATACATCCAGTGTTCTCCCCAGGCCGTTTTTACAGCCCACCTGGCTAACATAACCTAGATATGTGCTATTTATGTAATACCAATACATATTTAAGTCACTGGGTGCTCCTAATTAAAGTGGTGTATATACTGAAACTGTTTATTTAAATGATAAATCCTCATTATTGTTAGCATAACTTCATCGATTACATCGGAGTTTAAATGTTTAGCTTGAATTGCATAGTGCTGAGCGTGAGCGCTGTCTGGATTAGCGCGGAATTGCACGCGAGCACTCAATTCAATATGTCAACACAAACTTGTATGGCACTCCACAGCAACCGAGTGGTCAAGTCCTGGTGTTACATGATTATGAACGAGCAGTAGAATACGGTACTAAAAGTTATGCCTTGTTCTTGATAACACTAAAATAGTTCAATTTTGCAGTTGATATTAACCTGCCTAATATTACTGTTAATGAATTGAGGGGAATACACTGAAATTTTATCATATTCATTTTTTACGTAGTATTCCCCGCCCGGTTACTCATTTCTGCTACCCGGCTGACGAAAATTTCTGGGAAGAACACTGTGTATCATCTGCAAAGACCTTTTTTTTTGCTAGGGGCTTACGTCGCACCGACACAGATAGGTCTTAAGGCGACGATGGGATAGGAAAGGCCTAGGAGTTGGAAGGAAGCGGCCGTGGCCTTAATTAAGGTACAGCCCCAGCATTTGCCTGGTGTGAAAATGGGAAACCACGGAAAACCATTTTCAGGGCTGCTGATAGTGGGATTCGAACCTACTATCTCCCGGATGTAAGCTCACAGCCGCGCGCCTCTACGCGCACGGCCAACTCGCCCTGCAAAGACCTTAAAAAGACCGGGGGGGGGGGCAAGGAAATGCTAGATAGAAACAGTGCAACCAGATACGGATGAGAGAAGTTTCAGATGGGAAGATGCTCTGGAACAGAAGATATATGCAAACAGGAAGCAATCGCGAGTGCTTGTACACCACAAACAGGGGATTCGGAAAATGATTATTACAATTTGCAGATGACAGTTCTGACATAACAGAAAGGAAAAATGTTTGAAGAAAAGGTTTTCATAATCCAACATATGACTGAAATGAATACTGTTGTAAAGGTAATAAGAATAATTTATTATTAAACCTCTCTCCCACATGCAGTTGCAGCACTAACAACGACGTTTGTGACTTTCTTTGATTTTTTTTTTTTACATTTTTACAATTTGATTACTCTTATGGTAACAACGTGATAGGAAATGGCTAGAAATGGGAAGGAAACAACTGTGGCCTTAATTAAGGTACAGCCCCAGCATTTGTCTGGTGTGAAAATGGGAAAACATGAAAAACCACCTTCAGGGCTGCCGACAGTGAGGTTCGAACCCACTATCTCCCAAATGCAAGCTGACAGCTAAATGAACCAAACCATGTTGCCACTTGTTCAGTGACCAAAAGTTTAATATCATAAATTCATCCTTGATATATCGGTTCCTTTCCACTCCCACTGAAAAAAACTTCCCGAACGTTATATGACGCTGACAAAATGGGGGGCGCGCATCTGTGAGCTTGCATCCGGGAGATAGTAGGTTCGAACCCCACTGTCGGCAGCCCTGAAGATGGTTTTCCGTGGTTTCCCATTTTCACACCAGGCAAATGCGTGGGCTGTACTTTAATTAAGGCCACGGAAGCTTCCTTCCATTCCTAAGCCTTTCCTATCCCATCGTCGCCATAAGACCTATCTGTGTCGGTGCGACGTAAAGCAAATTGCAAAGAGTTCTCTCAAGGAGATATTTTTTATTTCTAGCTGACACACCGGATGCAATGATCAATTCTGCCAAAGCAGTTAAAGGTATGGGGCTTTTTAACGCAAGGTGGGAAGCAGCTCTACAACAGATGTATAGCTGTAATATCTTCCACAAAGATGAAAAGAACACTGTAGCATCGAGAAACGAAACTGCACATTGTGCAACTACGCTTTACATTGAAGGTCTCATATAAACTGCTGCTAAATTGCAGACACGTGATGACCTGTTTGACACCATGTAAATCAGGAGATCTCTCAGAGACCAGGAATATAAAAAATGGTGTCCATTAAACCACAAAGGCAGAGGCGTACGTCTATATCAAGAGTTTACTCCAGCCAACTGTTGGATAAGAAAACAGGATAGACTCACAAGCACCGAACGGAAAGATGGTCTTAAAATTACAGCAAATGAAGCCCCTGTTGACACTGTGCCAGGCAGAACCAGAGACCACAACCAGTGCAAATGATGCGGTGAGATTGAATTTTAGCACGTCTTAGGATCTTGCCAACTCGGCAGATGTCTATGAAATACCAGACGCCAACACATCTGGTCATCCTTGGCCAATATGTTATGAGGAAAAGGGTATCCAGTACAAGAAGAGTTACATGGCCTCGCAGTTAATGGTGGAACAAGATGAATCAACATCATTGCCTTCAAACTGAGAAGCAAAAAAAAAAAAAAAAAAAATTCATTCTCAATCTGAAAATCAGATTTGAAAATGATATAGATGTTGATTCCCATAGGGAATCTGAAATATTTGTCCTAAATGAGCAAATTTATAATACCAATATAAATGGTCCGTTATTGGACATTATAAATTTTCCAGCTAGCTCATTCTTGGTTGCCAGCATTTCGCCCTCGTGTGCTAGGGTGGGCTCATCAGTTGGTACCTAGCACACCTACCAATACGCTGGCTAGTGCATACCGTGGAGGCCACTGCGTAGGCTAACTGGAGCCTGGAGATTCGCACACGAGGGCGAAACGCTGGCAACCAAGAATGAGCTAGCTGGAAAATTTATAATGTCCAATAACGGACCATTTATATTGGTATTATCAGATTTGAAGCTATTAAAAACTATTTGTGTGTTTGGTCCACATTGGCACTGAAAATCATTTATTCAGACATGTTTCAGGAACATTTAGTAAATTCACCGAGGCTTGCAGAGTGAATGCTGAAAGGCATAACGGTCTACAATGATGATGTATGTATGTATGTATGTATGTATGTATTAATAATTACAATTAATACAATTGAAGTTTCGTTGGAATTGGAGGAACAATGAGAGTGAGAGCCATGATGAAATTTCTGACAGGTATCATAGGGAAGACAGGAAAAGATAGAATCAGAAATGAAGAAATTAGAAAGAGGATTAGAGTTTCAAAACTACAGGACAGGATAGATGCAAGCTAAAATGGTACATATGATGAGAATGGGAGAGCAAATTTTGAAGAAAGTACTTCACAGAGAAACTTCACAAAAGATCAGTTCTCTGGCTCAGGTATTCACAGGCTCACCTGTAACCAATGTGAAGCTACCTGTGTTGGTAAAACAGGTCATAGCTTCACGTTTTGGTACCTAGAGCATGTTAATGCAAAAAAGCACCAAAAATTTTCTTCAATGAGCAGTCATATGAGTGAAACCAATCATTCCTTTGCTTCAATTATCCAAGATATCACCATCTTACAGAGGGTCAATAAAGGTAATGTTATGATCATGGAAAATTTGTACATTTTTGAATCACTTTTACAATGGTAACTATAATTTGAGCAATGTCAATGAAAACAGAAATCCATTATTTGTTCAAATACTTTCTTTTCTAGAAATGTCATGTATTAAAAAAGTCTGATCGCTTACAATTTAGAAATCCATTCTGCACATTTCTCCTAAGAGTACCCCTTCCCTCTTCGTCCACCATCTGCATTTAACCAAGCCCTACAATACCAGACAGGCTACAGTGGCCGCCAAGCTTGGCCACAACACGTGAGGGGAGTCAGCTGTATAGAATAACAAAACAGTGAGTGTTCAGTCTTTCTCACCAACTAACATGCTAAAGTTACATTTTGGCTCATTCCAATCATAGTTTGTTCTTCTTCTTCTTCTTCTTCCAGATACTTACCTTTACTGAACACTGCACACATGAATTCCACAACTTTTGTTGCCGTAATAGTTCAATACGTCATTCTTTTCAACCTTGAGGAATTCTCCCCGCTTCAATCAGGATTAATTGTGCAAACTTATGAACAATGTATTTTATATTAATCATAAGAAGCACGAACTTTACTTTAAAAAAAAAAAAAATTAAATTGTGATTTATTGTAACTTGAAGAAATAGTGGATGTCTTTTCTATTTTTAAGACACTAATTTTATGACTCAGATTTTGTTCTAAGAGTGCATACTCATTAGTTTGATTCTAGGATTCTAGATCGTTGACAATGTGTGTGATGTTTATTTTAATTTAAACGGCATGAAGCAGCTGAATGTGTCTCCTTTGTGATGAAACATGTACTGCACATATTTTTAAATGCTGTATATTTAATTGCTAAGAGTGATTTAAAAAAAATATTACAAGTTGCTTATGGCGACAATGGGACAGGAAAGTGCTAGGAGTTGGAAGGAAGCGGCTGTGGCCTTAATTAAGTTACAAACCCAGCATTTGCCTGGTGAGAAAATGGGAAACCACAGAAAACCATCTCCAGGGCTGCCAACAGTGGGGTTCGAACCCACTATCTCCCAAATACTGGATACACTTAAGCAACTGCAGCTATCGAGTTCGGTAAAGTGATTGTATTGACAGGGTGGAAATCCTCAAATCTCTATATATTCTGAACATACCACATAGTCGAGCATCTCGTCTCCTTACTCCCAAGTCCTCCCAGCCCAAAGTTTGCAACATTTTAGTAACACTACACCTTTGTCGGAAATAGTGCTGCTTTCCTTTAATTTTTTTCAGTTCTCGTATCAAGAAGTCCTGGTGAGGGTCCCATACACTGGAACCATACTCTACTTGGGGTCTTACCAGAGACTTACATGCCCCCTCCTTTATATCCTTACTACAACCCTTAAATACTTTCATAACCATATGAAGATATCTGTAACTTTTCCTGACAACCTCATTAATATCATTACCCCAGAGGGGTGGAAAGATAAAAAAAAAGTGGTGGAGAGACAGGTAACGATGGACGTCCTTGACTTATAACATTCATAACTCGACCCAGGAGAGAACTGGAAACAGGAAATGAAGAAGTAAGAGAGATTTAGATTTCATTACCCTACTTCCCACTTATTTCCAGAAGTAGACAAGAAACAGAGGTACGAGAGCGAATTGTATGCATGACTAACCCTTTTACCATTTCTCAACGGAGTTTGGTAGCTGCCTCTGTGGATCAGTGGCAGTGTGTCGGCCTCCGGATTTCAAGACAGCGGGTTCGAACCTGGCAGAGATAGTCGGATTTTTTAAGGGCAGAAAAAAGTCCATTCGACACTCCATGCCATACGATGTCGGCATGTAAAAGATCTCTGGCGACACATTTGGTGTTTACCCGACAAAATTAATTAAATCTCAGCTACAGATGTCCAAGAGAGTTTCGGTTTACTCAGTCTGCCATCTAGTGGGCCTAGAGTATAACGGAACGTCGAAATTGACGAGCAGACAGCCAGATGGCATCAAATTGAAATGTGTGCACACGGTAGCCGAGGCCATATGATTTTTTTATTATTATTATTATTATTTTTATTATTTAACGGAGTCTGGTATGAAGTGAGATGAATCTTTATAACGAATTTTTACGACTGGATGTCCTTCGTTATGTCAACCTCATCAGAGGAGATTGAGATGAAATGAATGACATGATAACAGTAGGAAGGGAGAAGGTGAAACCTGGTGCTGGCATATAGCCTACTCCTGTCGAATAGCACCAAGGGGTCTGCTCAAGGCTTTACGACCCAATCTGACGGGTGAATCACCATCAACAGCATTATATGCCCTCACTCCATATAAGCACTGCAAAGAGGTTTGAAATTTAATCCACGCTTTAGGCACACAATCTAGTGATTAGAAATTGTATACCACCACCTCCCCTACTGCTGGCCAACATTCTGGTTGCATGTGATGAATTTTGTCTTCGGTTCTGTATTTATTTAAATGTAGTTAAAAATTAACGACATTCTGATGGTGGTTTTTTCTTTTTTTTTTTTGGTCAGTGGGACATGAACCAGGTAACTATGGTGTCAGACCATTAGACTTCATGCCTTAACCATCAAGGGCACCTTGCGGGTTTGTTATAAGAATGAATTGCACAATTAAATTTTAAAGCTGGGAAAAAGGCTTAGGTTAGGCAGTAGATACCTACTGAGAGTAAGTGGTCATGTCAAATCTCCAATCTGAAACCAAGTGGAGATTTCTACTTCTGATTTTCATTTTCTTAATTCTCAACCATCCCAAAACTTCATGAAATATGTATCAAAAATTACCTCCTTTGCTGATGACTCCAAAAGAAACGGGTACCATGGGTCGCAGCAGTCCCAACTTGCCTTCACACACACGATCCAAGTCTGGATCCATACCCCAGGCATGCAGAAGAGATAACAGCAACTGAGCAATCTCCATGGTGATATTGGTCTCCAGCCCCATGGCCTGCTGTTTGGCTCGCCGGCTAGCATCGTTTGCACTCTCTGAAACAGGAGAGCATTTTTGATACAAGGATTGCTGCAAACGTTGAATCATTTACAAAGGAATCTTTAAAAAGTTGGATCAAAATCTTTTTCAGAAAATTATGCCTTTGTTAAGCACTTGTTGGTTAAGACACACACTTGCACATAAACATTAGCAAAAGCAAACAGAAATAACAACAACAACAACTTAACTTTGCAGGGAACAGACAGAGTATTTGAAAGATTACATGTTTTAGAGGAACAAAGGTTCAAACACTCATAATTATTTATAACAACAGAGCAACTAGACATTTGGCATCCCAAATGACGGTGTGAAGTGACTTCCGAACAAGTTTATAATAGAGGAACCTTTACCAAGGAAATCATACAAATTAAGATGAAATAAAAACAAGATATCCATAATCAAGTCTGTTTTCAAGTTCAATGAGGAATTAAGGAAGCCTAAAAATGTAATTTTTGTACTGCATTAAGAAAAACCTTCACCTAACAAGAGGCACTGCCCTAGGTAGCCTAAAGAATGGCTCTCAATGAGAGTTGAAGCACAGCCTCCAGATGAAGGTGGGGAACTAATGGATGAAAGCAGAATTTGCACCCATCTCTAAGGACGGCAAGCCGGCCCCGTGGTGTAGGAGTAGCGTGCCTGCCTCTTACGTGGAGGCCCCGGGTTCGATTCCCGGCCAGGCCAGGGATTTTTACCTGGATCTGAGGGCTGGTTCGGGGTCCACTCAGCCTATGTGATTAGAACTGGGGAGCTATCTGACAGTGGGATAGCGGCCCCGGTCTAGAAATCCAAGAATAATGGCCAAGAGGAATCGTCGTGCTAACAACACGACACCTCATAATCTGCAGGCCTTCGGGCTGAGCAGTGGTCGCTTGGTAGGCCAAGGCCATTCAGGGCTGTAGTGCCATGGGGTTAGGTTATAAGTAAGGGAACAGGAAGGATTGCAACAGCTATGAAAGTATTTCACTGATCAGGATATAGGCAAATTGTTCACTGGCATCTTGGAAGGGAGGGTGTGATCAGTGATTGAGAGTATGTTGGATGAAAACCAGTGCTGTTTCAAACAACAGATTTTCAGTATGCGCTAGGTTATTGAAAAATGCTACAACAGGAATATAATGTTCATGTTTCACAGATCTAGAGAAGGCATATGACAGAGTACTGAGGGAAAAGATGTTCGCCATACTGGGGGACTAGGATTAAGAGTAGGTTATTAAAATTAATCAAACCGGGCGAGTTGGCCGTGCGGTTAGGAGCGCGCAACTGTGAGTTTGCATCAGGGAGTTAGCGGGTTCGAACCCCATTGACGGCAGCCCTGAAGATGGTTTTCTGTGGTTTCCCATTTTCACCCAAGCAAATGCTGGGGCTGTACCTTAATTTAGACCTATCTGTGTCGGTGCGACGTAAACCAACTAGCAAAAAAAAAAAAAGGCACTTCTGTCAACAATTGCACTGTGATGACAACTGATGGTAGAATGAGTTCTTGGTTGGGGTGCTTGTCTTCTCACCCCAACTTGGCAGATTCGATCCTGGCTCAGTCTGGTGGTATTTGAAGGTGCTCAAATATGTCAGCCTCATTTCGGTAGATTTACTGGCATGTAAAAGAACTCCTGTGGGACTAAATTCTGGCACCTCGGTGTCTCCACAAACCAGAAAAGTAGTTAGTAGGACATAAAGCCAATAATATTATTAATAGAAGAACTAGAGACAAAGGGAAGAAAAATTCTAAGAAGAATCTGAGCCCCATTAAAGACTGAAAATGGGCAGTTCAGACACAAGAAGAATGCAGAGCTCTACAAACATAAGTTGAAAGAATGTCTGATATCATCAGGAACAGGAAAGTTAATGAAGATGGATAACGCCAGACTCACAAAACACAACTTAAGAGTAAGAATGGCAATTAGTGAATGCAAAGTATGAAGAGAGATATGGCAGAGATGGGAATAAAAGCAAGTATAATGCAGGACAGAACAACGTTTAGGAGATTGAAAAATTTTTTTGAGGATTTGCAGGAGAAAGAATAAAGGAAAGAAACACTCTCGCCCTAACTCAATTTAATGTTATATATTTCTGCCTTCATTTTGAAGTACGCATTACTATAGCTGTATTCTTGGAAAGAGGGATTAGTATTAAATGACACAATTTATTTAATAAATCTTTGTAGTGTGATTTTTAAGAGTTCCAGAACTTCCTTATCACATCCGTTTCTGGAGGAGTTCTTGAAGATTTTGATTCTTAGACATCGTAATTAAATTTTATACATAAGAACTGGATGAAATAAAACTGTATTAATAAACTCTTACATTCGTCATTTCACACCAACTACGTTATTAAATGCATTATTCGAACATGCCACAATTCTACTTACCTCTTATTATCCAAACAGACTTACAATCCTACAGAAAAAGAAAATATGCTTTACTTATTCTCGTAAATGTAACAGTAGTGATTTTCACAACATGGCAGTGGCAGTAAGTACAACCTCAAGTCATGAAAAAATATGATTATATAGTGCCAACCACCAAGATGAACAGTAACTTAAAAACTTTGTATCAGCACGATTGGTAACACTGAATCAAACCGAACACTTATTTAAACTTTTTTTTTTTTTTTTTTTTTTTTTTTCACAATTTGCTCTACACCACAATGACACAGATAAATCTAATGGCAAAGATGGGATAAGAAGGGCCTAGGTGTCGGAAGGAAGTGGCCGTGGCCTTAAGGTATGGCCCCAGCATTTGCCTGGTGTGAAAATGAGAAATCACGGAAAATCATTTTTAGGGCTGCCGGCAGTGGCATTTGAACCCACTATCTTCTAGATGCAAGCTCACAGCTGCGTGAACCTAAATGTACAGCCAACTCACTCGGTCCTTCAGTGTTAACAGGGGACAAAGAGTTAGGTTGTTCCCTTAGTGACTATGCTTATGTGCCGAGGACTATAGAACTAAATACTCTTATGCTTGAAGAATGAATTTGTAACTACTAATCCTGTACTAGCACAGAAGTCCAATAAATACTCCCCATTCTTATTAGCTTCCCCACAGTTACCCAACACCTTCTTATATCCTTCAATTCTATTTCCAACTCTCGCATTGAAATCACCCATCAGCACTATCCTATCCTTGCTGTTGATCCTGACTATGATGTCACTCAATGCTCCATAAAACATGTAAACTTCACCCTCATCTGCACCCTCACATGGTGAATACATTGAGACAATTCTCGTCCTAATTCCTCCAACTGCTATATATACTCACACTGTTTGCTCATTTACGTGCGCAATTGAAACTATGTTGCGGACAATAGTATTCCTGATGAACAGTCCTACCCCACACTCAGCCCTTCCCTTTTTAGGACCCGTCAAGAACACTTTATATCTCCTCTCTCTTCTTTGTTTTCTCCCCTTACTTGAATATCATTAACTCCTAACATATCCAGATGCATCCTTCTTTGCTAACTCAGCCAGTTCTACTTTTCTTCTACCATAAGCCCCATTAATATTGATAGCCCCATCAAATTTCATTTTGTTCCCCAATTGGTTTGCAAGGAGTCCCTCACTTGCCAAAAGGAAGTGGGACTCCATTACTCCTATAGGTCCAAAACTTATTTTAAAATGATAAATCTGTGAATCAGGATGCTACCCTACTTACACACAGTCCCAGTGAGGATCTCTCCTCTAACACATCGGATTGTACAATCCTAGCCTCCTGAGCACAAGGAGGGCCATGACTCGGAATATGTCCGAGATGCCCACTCCCATTCCATAGCAGCTGGTATCCCAACTCTCAGGACAACTTACTAGGCCACTAGCCATTGCCCATGGTTCACAAACCAGGATGTGACTTTACAGTAACCTATACCATGAACCATGATATTGAAGAAGACTTCTAAAACCAAAATCTATTACGCAAGAAAGGTAATAAGGCAGATGCTATCAGCTATAGAGGAATCTCGCCAGTAGCTGTTACTTACAAAATCCTATCCAAAGCTCTTCAAAATAGCTTGGAAGAGCAAATTGACAGTCAGCTCTCTGAATATCCAGGAAGATTTAGGAAGGGCAGGTCTTACGTAGAACAAATTTTGAATCCAAAATTGATCATCAGAAATTATTGTCTGGGAAGCACCACATAGCTGTGAGTTTGCATTCGGGAGATGGTGGGTTCGAATGCCACTGTCGACAGCCCTGAAGATGTTTTTCCATGGTTTCCCATTTTCATGTCAGGCTGTACCTCAATTAAGGCCAAGACTTCTACCTTCCCAATCCAAGCCCTTTCCCATCCTTGTGTCGCTGAGAACCTTCAATATGTTAGAGAGATGTTAAACCATAAAATGATGAACATAAAACTTAATTGCCTAGCTTTTGCAGACAACTTAGCAATACTTTATGAAAACAATGAAACATGAACTGACAAATGAACCTTTTGAAAGAGAAAGCAGAAAAGGCAGGGCTAGAAATTTCTTTTGAGAAGACAGAATTCATAACAAACAGCTCCAAGATTCTTAAAAAATTTGGCAGAGTGAATAAATTCAAGTATCTAGGGGAAATAATACAGCCAAACAGCCTAGATAAAGAAGTAAAATAGAGCTCAGAAAATGGAATTGGCTTATCAAATAACAAGAGACACTCACGATTAAAACATCACTGTCATAACAGCCATGAACAGTATAATAATGTCATAAAACTGGAATGTTAAATTGGAATCGGCAGAATGTTTAGTCTTAAACAAAAAAGAGGAGAAAGTGAAGAATTAGAGAGAAAGAAAAGGAAATCACTAAGGAAGATACTTGAACAAGAAAAGTTGGGAATACTTGGATGACAAAGAAATTTAGAGCCAAACTGAAAAAAATTATCAGATGCCCTCAGCAAACAAGATTTTCTTTTTATGGTCACTTGGTTCAAATGACAAAGAAACCAATAACATGTAAGTAGGTTTATCAAAGTGGAAAAGTATTTAGCAGAAATGTGGATTACAGAAGTGGGAATTCTAGACAAGTTCCAGGATTTTCAGGAAACAGACAGAAAACATGTAACTGTCTGGGTGGATACAAGAAGAAAAGAGCACAGTGAAAGAATGAAGTACTGGAGTGACCGAAAATCAAGAAACGAAACAAAAACATAAGGAAGTTACTTTACGATGGCCAAAATCGAAGAAAGAGTAATAGCAACCACCACCACCACCGTATGGCCTCAACTACCATGTTACGGACATTTTTATCAGATGCCAATTAGGCTGCCTGTGAGTCAATTTTGAGATTTCATTTTACTGTAACAGATCACTACCAATGATCGATGGAAGGAGCTGTCCTATGACTTGAAATACCAGTACTTTTTAAGGATGAAATAAGATTTAGGATAGATGATGTAAGCACCAGTATTTTAATCAGACCTACAAATGATGATCCCAGTCGTACTGAGGAAGATAAACATCCATTAACTAGGAAGGATAGCGAGATCATAGTGGGACAAATATACCACAAAAATAGAAATCATATCTACTCTCAAAACGTTGGTGGAATGTGACGAGCAGCTTGAATTTTGGTCCGTAACAGAAACTTTTAAAGGTCTGGGATTAAAATATAACTATGTTTCATAGTCTGAGATTTAACCAGGGGAAGTGCATCATTAAGGGCTAAAGGGGCTTAGCCCCACCAGATTTTCACACATAAAAGTTTAGAAATGTTATTTTATTTATATTTTAGATAATTTATTTAATGAGACCAAATTAATATCTGAGTACCACGATCCTGAAATAATTAATGATATGGGAAAATGAAAGTATGATTGTATTACATGTTCTCTACGTTTATCCTGATACAGGGGCTAATTCGTTCTTAGTCCTCACATTGAGAATTGGAAACTGTTTTGAAGGTTGGTGAACATTTGAGGGAGTGAAAGTTTCAATGCATTTTAAAATGTCAAGCTAAGGGCTAGCTTTGACATGTCCGCTATAAAAAAAAGAACAATGCAGACGAAGCTGTAGCGATGGGTGTTATGGCAATGTTATTGCAATCACACTTGTATTCTTCTAACCTCATGTAACATGTTCTTGTGACCATTCACAGTGTGAAGCTATCGATATGTTTCGAATTTTGGTTTACAGTTTGCTTTTAGCAATTGTGGAGTGGAAAGTGTAAGTTCTGGATAGCTTTTGTTTAACAGTGATTAGCATGTAGTGTTTAAAATAGTGAATAATTTGCACTGCAGAAGAATCGACGAGTGCAGTTTCTTTATAAATGAGGTAACTTTTAAAGTATTTTATTAACAGCATGCATTAGAATCAAGCATGCTTATCTGTATTGCTACTGCCAATAAAAAAATAACAACAAGGTTAACAGCAGGAACAACAAAAACTACAATAATAATAATAATAATAATAATAATAATAATAATAATAATAATAATAAAAATTAAATGGCGTATGGCTTTTAGTGCCAGGAGATCCCAGGACAGGTTCGGCTCGCCAGGTACAGGTCTTTTGATTTGACTCCCATAGGCGACCTGCGCGTCGACCAGCCCCCGTGCTAGGGAAATTAAAGAATGATGGTTAAAAATCCCAACCCTAACGGGAATCGAACCTGGGACCCCTGTGACCAAAGGCCAGCACGCTAACCATTTAGCCATGGAGCCGAATAATAATAATAATAATAATAATATTATTATTATTATTATTATTATTATTATTATTATTATTATTATTATTATTATTATTATTAATACCCACATTAGCCCCACCTGCCATTTGGGCCACGAGCCCCTACTGGATTTAACATACAGTGTAGGATAATTTAAAGTTAGGAGGAGCACTGAGCATAACCCACAAATAATATTATGGAAGTTTCTCATTCAAACTTCTCCACAGTTGACCTTGCAGTATTAAATGTAATCTGATCCATCTCAGTTTCATGTTTTTACTGGTCCAGCCTCAAGGAAGAAACTGGAATAACCTGTTCCAGATTGTCACATTCCTCCAGTGTCTACATTCTCACAAGCTAAAGACAAAGAAGTGAGTAGTCTACATCACTACTTTATTATGGAAATACCATTACCCATCATGGTAAATTTCACTTCCTTTGTTCCCCATTGTAATATTAGGCCGTATCCTAGTTTCAAGTACCACTGTCAATGTGAAGTTTCCAGGCAGGAAAGAGCAGTGACTTAGCATGTCTTTTAGGACCTGTAGACGAAAAAGTGGTATGGTCTCAAAAAGTTAACACACTACATTTCCAACCCAAAAGCCTATCTCATTGGCAGGGTATAATGTTTAGAGGTTCATTTTGGTCTAGAGGTAGGAGTATTACAGTTGACAGGAGTCGTCCTGAAAGTGAATACTTTCCATATTAACTTCAAATGCAAGGATGATTTCTTGTTTTAAGTTTCCAGCCATTCTCCTTTACCCTGAGCCCCATATTAAAGTAGACTATGGTTATATGAAACAAGAAATGAAACAAAACATTCAGATGATTGCAATGTTCAAAGCTTCTAAAATTAAGGAACCATAACAATAAAAAAACATTACTCTTGAAACGTAGTGAAATAGTTAATACTGTTACAATTATTTTATTCAGTTATATTCCACAATGCTTTTCAGAACTTGTACTCTATCATCAGGTGGAGAAATTGTGACATTCAAGTGTTGCTACATTTGATACAGAATTCTTTTCAAAGAATATTATTTCACTGAAGGGTAAGAGAAGAGCTAGTCCGGCCCTGCGGTGTAGGGGGCAACGCGCCCCCCCCTGTCACCCGGTGGCCCCAGGTTCGATTCCCGGCCGGGTCAGGGTTTTTAATTGTAATAACTATTATCCCTGGCCTGGGGACTGGGTGTTTGTAACATCCTTAATCTTCCTTTCCTCACACACAACATTCCACACTACCGCCATTCCAATTACACACAGGTTCATACAATATGGTGCAAGCAGTAGGGGCAAAAGATCCACATGGGTCGACGCCCCGAACAAACAGCATTAAAGAAAAAGAAAAAAAAAAAGAGAGAGAGAAGAGCTATGTGCAATATGAATTTATTACATCTATGCTGAGTCAACAATAGGTGTGTGGTGTGTGTCAACTCAAAAATATAAAGTTGCTGCTAAAGCTTAATATTGTTTTCAAACATTCAATAATAATAATAATAATAATAATAATAATAATAATAATAATAATAAACAATAATAATAATAATAATAGTTTTTACATCCCAATAACTACTTTTATAGTTTTTGGAACTGCCGAGGTGCCAGAATTTAGGCCCACACTTTTTTTTTTTACATGTCAGTAAATCTACCGATGTGATGCTGATGTATTTGAGCACCTTCAAATACTACCAGACTGAGCCAGGATTGAACCTGCCAAGCTGGGGTCAGAAGGCCAGTGCCTCAACCATCTGAGCCACACAGCCCAGCCATTTTCAATTTTATCATTGACTATGTGATGAGGATGTACAGTATTAATTAATGTCTATAAATTTCTAGTTTCTAAAATGTTCAATTTCATACCTTTTGGATGTGTATTAAATAGAACAACAATGGAAGGTCACTATTTCAACACTTGACAATAGAGTACAAGCTCTGAAAGATGTTGTGGAATAAAACTTATTTTAAAATTGTGACCAGCAACTATATTAATTATTTCATTAAGAATTAATTTGCAGTCACAGACAAGGCCTGCATTGAAACATGGGAAAGTATAAGATTATTGTTGAATGTCAGTGAATAAGAAGAGAAACAAATTAGTTCACTTCACTGCAGTCTGCTCTATAACTGCAAGTCAAGTGTGAGCTGGTTTTGATCTTAAAACAGACACATGAGCATCAGATTACCTTGAGATCACCTGTTGGTTACAGTTAAGGCTTATGTAAGATGTAATATAACCAAAAGGTACAACCAAGAAGAGGATCAAATTATCTACATAAATAGTAAATCAAGGTCATTTTTGTGAAGTACAAATTGAAGATCAGTTTCACAGCTAATACTTCCACCTGAATGTCATACTTGAAAGCATTCAACCAAATTTAATTTTTAGATATCCTGACTTCAGGGGAAACTTCTCAAGGAGATTGTATGTTTGTACAAACCCCGGTTATTTTCCTGAATTCATGATTGTGGTGGTGATTGTTGTTTTAAGAGGAAACAACATGGCAACGATTTTTTCTTAACCAACTAAATGAAAATAGAAATAAACTTGAATTATTTATTCAACAATTGAATTTCAAGAATAAAGTAAAAAAATTAAACACAAATTATTTTATTAAGGCAAAATGGACACACACTCTCTCTTCCCACCCCTACCCCCCAGAGAATACTGTAATTGTCTAATGTTTATACTTCAGAAGGCTGAAGATGACTGAATAAAGCTGAAATTCAAGTTCCTAAAATGGCATAATTCATGGTAAAAAGAACTACATCTAAAACTAACAATAATAATAAAATTCTATGGTCACATTCTCAGAATGAACAATGATAGACTAACCAAAAGAATTCTAAATCTCACACTGAAAGTCAAAAACAACTGGTTAAATGAAATAGAATCAGATCTTCAGGAAATCAACATCAACAATGAAACTGTGAAGAACAGGTCTGCTTTCACAACACTGACTAATAACCGTTGTTTTTCAGAGCCAAAAGCTGGAACTAACGAAACCTGGACAGAAGAACGTAAGAAGAATTTCAGCGAGAGGATGAAGAGATTTTGGGAAGAGAAGAAAGCAAAATGATCCGCTAAATAAGTTCAAGCGTGCTCCCCAGTTGCACATAACGATGTGGGAAAAAAAAAAAATTAACTTTAAGCTTAAATAGTGCTTGAATTTAATGTGATTTCAATTTTATAAACAAAAGCCATGAGACCTATAGTTTTACATGGTATATGAACCACAAGTAGGCCTACTTGAAATTCAATTTCATAAACCTATTCGCAATTCAAATTGCAACTGCCTTGGCAAGAAGCTATCAACAGTGTCACTGAATACCCTGTCCAACTCGTTGGCTGAATTTAAAAAAAATGAATACCCTTGTAAAGAAATCTAACTCTTCAGAGGCATGCAGCAATTTTTCTATTAGAGACAGCTTCTTAAAGGCGAAGAATATTATTCCAACATTATCCATTAAGTCTACTTATCATTAACAAGAAATTTACATACCATTTTGTGCCAACCTGCCACCCAAGATCATTATGAAGGTCATGCATGTCACATAACAATTGCTTTACTTTTTGAAGACAAGATGCTGCTGTGTATCACAGGCAGTGTCCAAATCATGATTCCGAATTTGTGGGTTCTCTCCCAACTGAGATAGCCTACTTTTGAAGAGCAGTCAAAATTGTTAGCTCTCTAAGCATAACTGATGTGTATAAAAGCCTACGAACCATTTTCAGAGTCCTGCTTTGTTACTACATTGTCCAACTAAGGTCAGCAACCCAGCTGAGGCCATAGATGATGATGATGATGATAATGATTAGCATAATGCCAGTTGAAAATCAACAGCTTTATTTATGGCTGTTTAATGCGCACCACTGGTTTTGCATTGTAGCAACTCAATGAGGTCATATGCTGATGATGGTATAGGACCGCGATGGAATCAACCATGGACTTAAGTCAGCCAGGATTTGTCTGGTGTGAAAATGGGGGAACCACAGAAAACCATCTTCAGGACTGCTGACAGTTGGATTTGAACTCGCCATCCCAAATGCAAGCTAACAGTTATACGGTCTGAGCCGCACACAATAAGCAGGAAATAAATATCTCTACCTTCTTATGAATGATTATTTCCTCACATCTCAAATTTAGTCTGTCTATCAGATCATAAACTCAGAAGCTGGCTGGATCCACAAATAGCACCCTCAAAGGTTATGTGGTTATAGGGAAACTGCAAGAAACCAACAGCAGTGCCAAAATGAATCATACTAGGCAATATGAGGAATGTGGTAGTTTTCCCATTGCTTTCCTCACTGAGCCAGAAAATGCTCTAGTAGCACGACTGACTCTATGAACTACACCTTTCATAACACTCGGACGCACTAATCATGCTCCGAATATCATTACTCAGCACCACACATTACCCGTGGCTTCCATACCGTCACAGTCATGGATGAGACTGGGACTTCAGTGAAGTTTACACTTTGCTCTGGTCTGTGGCAAGGATGGATGCAAAAGTACTGTATCCATGATGAAACGGCAACATGTAGAAAACTGATACAAGCAATACATATTAACGAGAGTCCATACACCTGAATTATCAAATACTGTTACTACCTGAAATGAGTAATAAATTTTACTTCATTTCTGATATTCATACGACGTTCATATTTTATCCAGGGGGAAAAACTTCATTAAAGGCCTGCAGAGAATATTTGCAAGTTCATATGCTAATATCAATACAGTGAAATGTATGAGCTTCCTTCACAGCTTCGGTGACCAACAGAGAACCAGTCTACACCAAGGCCATGGTCTGGGCCAGGCACGTTAGTGCTCCAATATAAATGACCGCACCTCTGTCAGATGTACAATAACTCCTGTTCCTCTTAAATCATGCTAGCACAAGAAAAAAAAAATTAGTATGATGTACAGAACTAACCTAACATCCAAAGATGAGTACCTCTGTGCAAGTAATGAATGATCATGATGATGATGATTGTTGTTTAAAGTAGCCTAACATTGAGGTCATCGGCCCCTAATTGTACGAAATGTTATGACAATTTAAAAATCCATAATCCTCCACTGACGACGAAGAATGAATGTATGGATATGAAGTTAAAACAATCAGTGGATCTGACCCGCAATGCCCCACATTCCTAGAAATTAGCATTAAACAATAATTTTACTGACCAAGGGACTGCTTCTAAAGCACAATACTGAATCGATGAGGCTTGTAGTCGAAATAGGTCCAAAATCCAGATCATCGGCTCTTCATAATGGTACTTATCGCTAGGAAAATAGAATCATGCTATTTGTCATGTTGCGGTACTAATCAAAAGTAGCATATACTCGCGGTATTCCACACATTATGGTACTACTCACAGGTAATGAAATTCGCACACGTAACACAGACCTATGGTGTTTCGCACACTGCGGCACTATTTACAGGCAACATAACTGGACTAACCACAAGGACCCGCACTATCACGTGGTGTTCCTCACATAGTGGGTACTAAGCATAGGCAAGGCAGAACCATGGTGTCTCTCATCCCATGGTGTTGCTGATATAGAAGTACGAATCACAGGTACTGTAAAATGCATCCTGAGCCACACATTGTCGCTACTAATCACAAACAAATTTTGTACCTAACATAGTGGTACTACGCGCAAGTAAAAGTGACCCATGGTGTTCCCTGCATGATGGTACTAATTACAAGTAGTCTCATGTTTCTAATTTGATCATCCCTTGGTTGCACCAGTCGCCTCTTACGACAGGCAGGGGATACTGTGGGTGTATTCTTCGTCTGCATCCCCCACTCAGAGGGGGTTGTGTGTTTGGTCCGTGAGAGGTATTTTATTTCCCTCAAGTCCGCCGGCAAGCCGGTTAGGACCCCCCTATCCGACACCTGGGATGCGCCACGTGGGAGTATCACCTCTCCCCTTCCTACGCCAGCGTAGTAGGTTCGTGGCAAGTAATGAAGGGCCTTGAAGAGGAAGTCAGAATACGTAAACTTTGTGAACTTTATGGACAAATGGGATGGAATGGTCATTTCCAATGTCAGGTGTATGCTTAATTTCTTTAGGCTTCCTAGGACAATGCCTCTTATTTATGAAGCTGTGAACACAGACCATCTCACAATTGTAAACAAGCTTGTGAAGGCATTTGATCATGTACCACATTATAAAATTCAGGAAACTCAATCATCAAAAATTACCTGTGGTTTTCCCTCCCCAGTGCAGTATGGGCTCATCAGTTGCATACCGCACCTTCCCAAGACACTTCAAAGATCATCATCGACCGAACAAGTGGCTGTACGAATTGGGTCATGTAGCTATCAGCATGCATTCAGAAGATAGTGGATTCAACCCCCACTATCAGCAGCCCTGAAGATGGTTTTCTGTGGTTTCCTATTTTCACAACAGGAAAAGCTAGGGTTGTACCTCAATTAAGGCCATGGTAGCTTCCTTCCCACTCCTAGCCCTATCCTATCCCATCGTTGTCGCCGTAAGACCTATCTTTGGTGGTACGACGTAAAGCAAATTGTAAAAAGAATCATCATCAGATTCAATCAAATCTCACACTTTTTAAAAATATAACTTATGAATTGATTAATATTATTGAAAATTCTAAAACTATTTATGTCAAAACCTGGTCCAGTGGACCAGTGAGGAGAAAACCACTACATGAGTAATTTATTAAGAAAGTTGTAACATTAAACAATTATTGGAAGAGTAGACACGGACACTTCTCAAAAATATAATTCATAAGTTATAAATTTTAAAAATAGTAATCATGTTCAGGTTGGTCTGTACTGACTATATAACTTGAGAAAAATATAGTTTAACCCCCTAATTAATGCACAATATTAAAATCTAGAAAGATTATAGAACAAAAGTGAACTTTCTATCAATGAGCTCCAACATTTTGTTTTGAATTGTCTCAAGTACCAATACTGCATTCATGATCCTTCTTTCAAATGTACCTATGTTAAAATCATTTCATACATCTACCGTACAGTATATGTGCTTTCAATCTTATTTAACTGTTTGTGTAATGATGATGGGTCCAAGAGCCAAAACTGTCCACTTTTGTTTCATAAATAATCTGTCTAGATTATAATATTGTGCATTGATTAGGTGGTTAAACTATATATTTCTGAAGAAAAAAAAAAAAAGAAAAAAAAAGTGTGTATTTGATGGAATCTGATGATGTTCTTTCAAGAGGCTGAGCTCGATAGCTGCAGTCGCTTAAGTGAGGCCAGTATCCAGTATTCAGAAGATAGTGGGTTTGAGCCACGCTGTCAGCAGCCCTGAAGATGGTTTTTCATGGTTTCCCATTTTCACACCAGGCTGTACCTTAAATAAGACCACGGCTGCTTCCTTCCCACTTCTAGCCATTTCCTGTCCTATCATCGCCATAAGACCTATCTGTGTCGGTGCGACATAAAGCAACTTGCAAAAGAGAGTCCTTTCGAGAACGAAACACGCCATTCTATTCTAACCATGTTTCTTTTTCAATCATAATCTGTTATTACATGTTTTCTTTTTCAGGTATTTTCATAATGTTATTTATTCATAAGTTAGTTTTGATAGACTAAAAAACCTAACAGTTATACATTTACTATACGTGTCATACTATTTTCAAACGGATACACCAAAAATGAATGAAACTATTAATATTTTGAACAGTTAGGCCCGGTTTCATCAACACATGTTAAATATATACTAACAAGTATTAATACGGAGTTAAAAATTTAACATCTTGTTAGGTTTCTTGCGTTTCATCAAACTTTTCTTGTGAAATGTTAACTAATCGACTGTTAACTCTCCCAATATTGCGAACTGGTGCGAATCAAGGAGGCAGTGGTACGAACATGCTAGGTTTGTTCCAACAAGAACGGGGACAGTTTGCAAACTGGCAGACGCATGCACAGTACGGAAAGAGCTTTCCAACAAACTTCAAACTCAAACGCGGACTCGGAGTCGGTTGTTCCAACAGACTATGGACCGTTCATGAACCAGTTTGCGGACTGGCAAAGCAGTTCGTGCTCCAGATCAAGAACTGTTCGTCAGTGACATGCGCAGTACATCAAAATAAGTGTGAGCTATGCATTGTGGTCCTAGCTGTCACCTGGTGAAGCGTGAACACCTGATCAGTCATCACCTGGCGCGAGCAGAGGACACGTACCCGTACAGTTAAACAGAAGCACGGCGTAGTTACATATACACATAACAGTATTAAAAAGTCATTTGACTGCACACTAAGGTACACGAGAATGACGCATGACGATTTTGACGTTTTTGAAGGCGATTCTGATGATGATCGTATGGACTCAGACTCCAGTGAAGATGATCTAGGGATATATTACAATATCCCAAAAGCGAAAAATGAAGATTATTTAGGCAAGTTATTACAATTTTTTTTTTTAGTCTGCAATTATGTTTAAATGATATTTATTTTCACTACATGTAACTCATAATTTTGTACCCTTTCTCTCTTCCCGCCTATAGAAGAAACAGTACCTCTCTATGACAATCAAACGTTCAAGGAGCATTTTCGCGTCAGTAGGGAGATAGTGGAAAGTATAGCAGGAAGGTATGAAGGAAGTGACCAATACAAACATCAGTCTGGCCAATATGGAAAACTTTCTGCACTGAGTCAGGTTTGTCTGCAGCTGCAATAATAATAATAATAATAATAATAATAATAATAATAATAATAATGATTATTATAATAATCATTAAGTGTTGCTTTTCCAATATAGGTTCTGATTTTCCTGTGGTTTATTGGGCATCAGACTGCAAGTTTCCAGGATGTTGCAGATCGGTTTGACATTTCTTTGAGCTCTCTGCATAGAACTGTCAAACGATTGGCTGTCTTCATTAGTAACTTATCTCCACAAGTGATCACTTGGCCTGCTGAAGTTGAGAAAGTACATATCGAGCAGCATTTCAGGGAAAGTGGATTTCCTGGTGTCACTGGTGCCATAGATGGCTGTCATATTGAAATTGACAAGCCTGCAAATGATCCTGACTCAACCACTGTTATTAAAATTAATGGATGTGTGTATATACTGGTAGAGCAGTTGATTATTTACAGTACTTTTAATTTTCAGATGCAAGCTGTTTGTAACCACAGGCGAAAAATTTTGGATGTGTTTCTGGGGTATCCTGGTTCTGTGCATGATAGAGTATTTAGGCAATAATTTAGAAGAAAAATGTGGTCAGTATTTTCTTTTAGGTGACAGTGGCTATCCTCTGAAGAGAAACCTACTAACCCCCTTCAGAGACAGAGGCCAATTGACCGAACATCAGGATAATTACAATGTGAGACTGGCTAGAAGTAGATATGTTATTGAACACACTTTCGGTATACTAAAACAAAAATTTAGGCAACTGTATCATGTAAAATTGAGAGATATCCAACTCATTGCACATTTGATTAGGGCAGCTTGTGTTCTGCATAATATATCTATCAATGAGGGATTTGTGTTCAATGAAGGACACTTCCTCTAAAGCATTACTTTGTCAATTTTATATATTTTTCATCTAAACAGTGTTATGTGGCTGAAGATGTTGATAATATATGAAACATGTACCACTTTTGACCATTAAAAATTGCCTTAAGCAATCATTGTATCGACTAGGTGGAAAATAAATAAATACTTAATTGTGAATTCAATGAATATGTCGGGGTTAATGTAATTCCTCAAGTTCAGTTCCATCCAGAGGATGAGGAGGACTTAAATGACGACAGGGATGCAGCAATGATAAGAGAAAACATAGCTCTCAGATTGTAGGTCTGCACGTAGGGCTGTTGCCTAGGAATCAGTTTCCCTATCAATTGTTTACCTAGTCTTTTCTTAAATGATGTCAAAAATGTGGAGAAATGTAGAACATTTCCCTTGATAAATGATTCCATTCCTCTGCCTGTAAGTTAATATTTGCCCCAATTTTTCCTGTTGAATTCCAATTTTATTTTCATACTATCATATTTCCTACCTTTAAAAAATCCACACAAGGTTATTTGTCTGCTGATGTCACTCCACCTCATCCTTTCACTGACCACTGACACCTGGGAACATACCACTTACTCGAGCATTTTGTTTCCTCACTCGCAAGTCTTCCGGCCCAAAAATAGTGTTTTAAATGAGGAAATGAAGTTGATATTTAACCTGCTTGAAGCAAGAGAATTTTTATATGTAACATACATCTTCATTACAGACTGTTATGCCTTGCAACATTCCATCTGCAAGCCTTTGTGAATATACAGCACTAAATGCCTCCACAATCCTCTATTTGTAGCTAGCCTCTGTGTCCTCATTTAGTTCCACACATCTCATCTTTAAATCATAGGAAACAAGTCTCACCATTGTCGTCTGGGCCACCCTGTACGTCTCTTAACCTCCATGATTGAGTCCATTATTATCCTAGGTAACCTATCCTCCTCTATTCGCCTTACGTGACCCTACTGCAGAAGCCAGTTTATGCATACAGCTTCATCAAGGAATTGATTGTTAACTCAGCCTTTATGTCTTCATTGTAAAATTCCTCCTGCCATTGTCTCTGCCTGTTTGTTCCAGTGAACATTCTCACTATTTTCATGAGTTACTGCTGGTCTGAAAACAGATTGGTGCAAAGATAGTTTTGTCTGGGAGCTGACTGCTTCCTTACAAAATACTGTTGATCGCAAGTGCAAACTTCCTGCATTTGCTTTGCTGCACCTTCATTCATTCTCACTTACTAGGTATACTACCATCCCGGGAAAATGCACATCCTAAATTCTTCAAATGATCTACCTATTCCAGCTTTGTATCCCCAACCTGACATTCAGTTCTCTTGGATTTCTTCGCTACTGACATCTGGTTAGTCTTGGAAAGGCTAATTTTCATATCATACTCATTGCGTCTATTTTCAAGTTCCAAGATATTACACTGCAGGCTTTCAGCACAATCTGACATAAAGATCCAGTCGTCAGCATAGGCTGCTCACTACATTTCAACTTAACTGAATCCCTCCCAGCCACTTTATACCTTTCAGCAGATGATCCATCTAAACATTGAAGAACAGAGGTGAAAGATTACAGCCTTGTCTAATCCCTGTAAGTACCTTCAACCAAGAACTCTTTCTACCATAAGATTTCACTGCAGGCCAACTGAAATGCCACTGATTGCTTTCAGTAATCTACCCATAATCCCCCAGTACAGCTACCATCCTTTCTCCCATATGCCTGCTCTAGATCTATGAAACATAATTGTCTATTCCTCTCGTAGAATTTTTCAGTTACCTGATGCATACTGAAAATCGGATCCTGACAGCCCCTTGGTGATTTGAAACTACATAGGATTTCTACCAACTTGCTCTCAACCACTGATCACATGCTCCTTTCCAAAATGCCAGTTAATGCCTTGCCAGGTATAGGGCCTACAGTTCAATGAAATACCTTGATAGTTGTTGCAGTTCTTCCTGTTGCTTACAGGTAGGTGAAATTTTTGCTTTTGCCCAATCAAAAGTTCTCTTACTAACATTACATGCTAATCTTATTACTCTATGAAGCCTGCCTTCCCACTATATTTCACCAGTTCAGGTATAATTTCATCCATTCTTTCTGCTTTCTCAACCATAATTTCACTGACATCATTGTCCTTCCCATGAGCTTGGTTATTTGCGACGTCAAGAGAAACATATCCTTATAAGCTGAAATGATGAAAATATTCCTTCCACCTTTTCAGTGATTCCCTTTGATCTAATGTGAGTTCACCTGATTTACCCAGAACACTTTTCATTTCATTTTCCACTTCCAATATTCTTTATTATTGTCCAGAAAGGTCTCCTTGCAGCTTCACCTAGCTTCTCCAGGTTATTACCAAAATCTTCCCATGACTTCATCTTTCATTCAACAATTATTTGTTTCGCCCTGTGTCTTCCACCTAAGTACAATTCTCAGTCTGCATCAGTCCTTGTTTGAAGCCATTTCTGATATGCCTTCCTTTTATATTTACAGGCTGCTTTCAGTTCATCATTCCACCAAGGCGATTGATTGCTTTTCCCATTATTACACACAGTTGTTCCTGGGCATTCCCTTGCTGTTTCTACTACACTACCCCTGTATGCCACCCATTTTCTTCTGTGTGCCGAACCTGCTTACTATCTATTGTTGGGATGCTTTCACTAGTCATATCCATGAGCTTGTGCCTAATTTCCTCATCCTGGAGATTTTCTACACTTATTTGTCTGCAGACAGATTTTGTTTTCGCTATCCTAGACCTGGAAATACTTAGTTCACTACAGATCAGATAGTGCTCTGTCTCATCAAAAAATCCTCAGAATACTCGCACATTCCCAACATATTTCCTGAATTCACAGTTAGTTATGATATATATACTGTTATAGATCTGGTACCTCTACCGTCCCATGTGTAGCAGTGAATACCCTTACGATTGAAGAATGTATTCATAACAGCTAATCCCATACTAGTACAGAAGTCCAATAAACACCTCCCTTTTCTATTAACTTCCATATCTTGCCCACATATACTCATCACCTTGTCATATCCTTCATTTCTATTTCCAACTCGCATATTGGAAATGCCCATCAGCACTAACCTGTCCTTAATGTTGACCCTCACTATGATGTCATTCACTGCTTCATAAAACTTACCAATATTTTGTGGATGATGTTATACCATATTCAGTAATAAATAAGTTACTGGACTGTAAGCGACTACCAAAAGACCTCAACAAAGTTGTAGATGGACAGCACTTAATGGTATGATGGTAAACAGGATGAAAAGGTAAATAATTGATAGATAATCTGTTGCTTGGCAAAAGCCCTAAATGTAAATAAGTGATAGTTGATTTATCCTCATCTGCATCCTCACATGGTAAACAGACTGAGACAACTCTCATCCTAATTTCTCCAACAGCTAAATCTACCCACATCTTTTGCTTATATAGCTGCTTAAGAGATATCACTACTTCCGCTGTGCAGTCCTATCCTACAGTCTGCCCTTCGCTCTTTAACACTCGTTGAGATCACTTTATTATATCCTACTTATTTCTAGTTATCTCCCCTCACCTGAATGTCATTAACTCTAACACATGCAGACACATTCTCTTTGCTGACTCAGCCATTTCTATTTTCTTTCTTCCATAAGCCCTATTAATATTGATAGCTCCCCATTGAATTCCATTTTCTTCGCCAAGTGGTTTCCAAGCAGTCCCTCACCTATCAAATGGAAGTGGAACTCTGTTACTCCCATAGTTCCGAGGCTTGCTTGAAACGTTCTGATGGTGGTGGTGGTGATTATTGTCTTAAGAGGAAGTACAACTAGGTAATCATCTCCTATATAACAATAATCAGAGATAAAAAATCAAAGGGATCCAGCACTTCGAAACATTATAATATCGGCCAAAGAAAGACAAGGGCCACAAAATGGGGTGAAAATGAAAGACCACCTAGGCCTCGATACCTAATACCGTTGGGGTTTGAAAAGAACAAGAGTTAACCAAGGGAGGTTGAATAGGACAGATGAAAGTGAGGAGCTTGGCCCAAGTAAGTGGAAGCAATGCCAGGACTCAGATTGTAGTTATTTGTAAACTGTCCCCAGTTGCTTTTTAAGTGTGTCTTGGAAAACCATACCTGCCAACTTTACAAAACCAAAAATCAGGAGATTTCGATATGAAAATCAGGAAAAATCAGGAGAAATCAGGAGATACATTATTGGTCAAAACTGCTTATTCTACGTCTAGCACAGTACAGCACTATGATATATTTATAACACTTATTGTTTCAAAGCTACAAGGCTAAAAATTACACATCTCTATTCCCTCACAGGAAGTATGCGAGTGAAATGATCGGTCTCTGATAATATTTCCAAAAATAGCATGAATTCATGCTCCACACGTGTGAATCAGTCATGCACTTAGATGTCCTTACTTATCAAATGCATAGATTAATATATTGCATCAAGCTTCCGTGCGATTATGCGAAGCGCAATACTATCTGTATCAAATAACTGGCTGATGTACTCATGCTTTGCTACGGAATTCTCAGAAAGACTGTCCTTACAGTTTTCCCAACTGAAGTGTCAACATAGGTCATTACAATGACGTCAGTACGAATGTTGCGATTAAAAACAATGCTGTCATATGAAATATTCGAAAAAATATAAAACAGCACATTTTCTTACTTTTAACGAAAATAACACGGTGTCGATCTAACAGTTCAAAGTTCCAGAGCTAGAATGACCAGGACATAGACAGCCGTGAACACTCCTGCGTAATTATTCCGTTTAAGTGTGCACACTGCTCATTCCAATCACTGCCCCAGAGTAGGGATTGAATAGCTCGAATACTATGCTGATCCAGTGTGTTACATACCAGTAGTATCAGGAAATTTATGAACCAGAGGAATAGCATGCTAAAGAAGAGAGAGATCTAACTTCCCTGTTACTTTCTGCCAATATTCAGGCAGGCTGTTATACTCAATAACAGTACACAGCAGTAATCCCATCTATCGGAGATAAATGGCAGAAGAATACACAAAGCACATCACATCAAACAATGGCCAATGTAATGTTATTGTTGATCAATTTTATGAGCTTTCTATACTGCAAGCCTTCACATTTAGTTTTCTTCTGACTCTGTGATATTAGAGCATCTAATGTAAAGTGAGTCCTCCTTTCTTTCATGACTCCCTCTTGTGTTATTATTCCAGCGATCGTTCCTTCATGACTTTTTTCTCATTCTTATAATCATCTTCACAATTTAATTTCATTTTAGTCTGTACACTAAAACTGAATAAGACATAAATAATCGGAAATAGTATTCTCTATTACTTAGTTACGTAGTAATTTTCGATAGGCTAAGATAGGTAATCAAAAATTAAATTTCTGGCACCTTCCCCTAAACTACCATTTCGAACAGGGTGAATAAAATTATGTATAGCATAGACTGTGGTTCCTTATTCCCCGACATAACATACCAATTTTCATTAAATTCTGTTCTCCCATTTTCTCGTACCTCGGCGCTTATATGGGCTTAGCAACAAATATCCAAATTCATGAATATCTCTTATCACAGCCGGTACAGTAAAAATGTATGACATAAACGATACGAAATTTAGTTATATATAACTTTAGTTATATAGTATTTATCAACAGGGCCAATAAAAAAATATAAATATTTGAGAATTACATCTTAGGCCTTCCCCTCAACTACCATTTCACTCGGCGTGAATAAAATTATTTATGGCCTAGATTGTAGCAACCTATTCCCCGACTTTATATACCGATTTTCATTAAATTCTCTTCGGCCGTTTTCTCGTGATGGGCGTACATACATACATACATACATACATACATACATACATATATGCATACAGACAGAAATTAGGGAAAATTAAAACTTGCATTTCACCTTGTTACTGCGGTCACGGCCGGTACGGAGATGTTTTTTTTTTCTTTTTTTTTTCTTTTTTTTTTCTGAGCAATGTGCAGACAAAACTCTCTATTTATATTGAGATAAAATTAGTCAGAATTTTCTCCAAATGGCTCCTAAAATCTCTAGAAAAGTCACTAGTCGTTATCATTGAAATTCTGTCACTAAAATACTTTAAAAAAAAGACTATATATAACGACTAGTCTCTAGAATCGTCTAGACTGATGTGAACGAACACGAAAACAGCACGCGAAACGAGAGATTGACAATCGATATACGCGTCGCGATATACAGGTTTCAATAAACATCGCACATTCGCGCACATTAATAAACGTCGATATTTCGTTTGAAAGCGGCCAATGAGCGAAGGACTTCTGGCCACTGGCGTAAAAAAAGCTGAAACAGCAAGATTTGAAAACAAATGTCTGAAGTTCACCAAAAAATAAGCTAAAATCGGGAGGCGGGAAAAACTGTCGAAAATCGGGAGTCTCTCGCCTAAATCGGGAAAGTTGGCAGGCATGGAAAACGTAATGAGAGTATGGGAAGAAAAGCTGAAGGAGGAACCCACCATAAGATAAGGCGAGTCAGCTTGACATGTGGTGTTTGTATGCACTGGAAAAGCATTCTTTTGGATTAGACACATTAGTAAACCTCCTGAACTGATTTGACAGTTCATGCATAAAAAAGCTTTTTTCAGTGAAGCTCAACTTGTACGATTCCAGCAAGTTATAGCAGATATTTTAGGTTCAGGTGGTCAAATGGACTGTATTGCTATTGATTTTTCAAAGTCTTCTTAAAGGATATATCGTGGGAGTAGTAATAAAAGTGAGGGCTATTGAATTAGACAAAAGAGTGGTTGAGGGGTGGCTAAATTTCTAGAAAAGAGAACTAAGAGAATTAGAGTAGGTGAAGTGTTATCTGATCCTGTAATGATTAAGAGGGGGTCCCACAGGACAGTATTACCGGAACTTTGTTTTTTTCTTATAAACATGAATTTAGGAAAGCAACAGATAGGGAATCTGCCACCTGGGCGACTGCCCTAAATGCAGATCAGTATTGATTGATTGATTGATTGATGAATAAAGAACTCTTAACTTGCATTCGTGAGATAGTGGGTTCGAACCCCACTGTAGGCAGGCCTGAAAATGGGTTTCCGTGGTTTCTCATTTTCATACCAGGCAAATGCTGGGGCTAAACCTTAATTAAAGCCACGGCTGCTTCCATACCACTCCTAACCCTTTCCTATCCCATCATAGTCATAAAGTAACTGTGTTGGTGCAACGTAAAGCAACTTGTCTCCACTAAAGAACCAGAATCATGCTATTTTCGGATGACGCTTCTCTGTATAGAGCGAGTGTTGTGGGATGAACAGCGGATAATGATAATGAGAGGAAAAGTCCTGAGTTTGAATTACTGTGTTAATGGGGTGATAGTACCTCGTGGGGAACACTGTAAGTAGCTAGATGTTAATGTAAGGAATGATCTTCATGATGTTAAGAAAGGTTACAGATCTGTTCACATAGTTATGAGGGTATTTAGGGGTTGTAGTAAGGATGTAAAGGAGAGGGTGTATTAAGTCTATGATAGAACCCCACTTAGAGTATGGTTCTACTATACGGGACCCACACCAGGACTACTTGTTACGAGAACTGGAAAAGAACCAAAGAAAATCAGCACGATTTGTTCTGGGTGATTTTGGACAAAGAGTAGGCCTAGTGTTACAAAAATGTTGCGAACTGTGGGCTGGGGAGCCTTGGGAGTAAGGAGACGAGATGCTTTACTATGTGGTATGTTTCGGGCTGTCACTGGAGAGATGGAATGAAATGACATTGGTAGACAAATAATCTTGAACGGAGCTTTTAAAAGTAGGAAAAATCTTGCTATGAAGATAAAGTTGGAACTCAACAGGACAAATTAGGTCAAATATTAATTGATAAGATGAGCAGTAAGGGAATGGGATACATTATCAAGGAAAATGTTTGATAACTTTACAAGACTTTGAAATTGTTTAGGAAAAAGGTAGGTAAACAATAGATAAGGTATCTGCCACCTGAGCAATAGCCCTAAATGCAAATCAATGGTGATTGATAAGACTAGGGTGCATATACATCGTTTGGCTTCTGCTGACAATATTACAATCCTTTCTGAGGATGTTCAAACAGCATTCATCAAGGTTAAGCTTTTGAAAGGAAGGAGAAAGTTTAATAATAATAATAATAATAATAATAATAATAATAATAATAATAATAATAATCGTATGGCCTCAGCTACCGTGTGCAGACATTTCGATTTGACGCCATCTGGCTGTCTGCTCGTCAATTTCGACGTTCCGTTTTACTCTAGGGGAAAGTTGAACTTCAGATATCTGTTGTGAAAGCATAATTCATGACCGAGATAGGAAATGGATGTTAAGGTTATTCCAAGTGAATGTCTCGATGGACAAATGGACTACTTTATTTCAGAATTACGCGAAGTTATCATTCTGCCAGGAATACCAGTAATGTCAACTTTACCATCAACATCATCAGTTTCTGTGCTGCTCAGTGTTGCAAACAATATGGAGTGCAAATTGAGGATACAGCTGACGAAAATGTTGATCAACCTGTATGAAAAATATAGATCCAAATATGGGGAGCTTTTAAAATTAGAAATGTAAAGCAGATATGGATTGTTACAGCAGAAGTTCTAAGAGGAGACTTGCAAATGAACATCTCACCTAATAATTGTGAGAAGTGGAGAGTGCTCAAAAGGAACTGCAAAAAGCACGTAGGTAATAAAAATGCCACTGGATGGGGTAGGAAGTACTTTGATTATGGTGAAGAACAATACCTTAATAAGTGTGTCTTCATCAAAACTAAAATCAGGTTCTACACTATGGTAAATTAAACCAGAATGTCTCTTTGCTACAGAGTGTATGTTTTTCATGAAAACAGAAGACTGTGAATCCTGTCATAGTATTGAACAGCGACACTGTCCATGTGGCAACTACCATGGATGAGGAAGGTGGAGAAATAGTTCAGCAGCAGGAAGAAAACAACAGCGAACAGCAATGGGGCCCGTTGAAGACTACAACAGGTAGGGGTTCTGACACAGGAAGAATTAAGACCAGTACAGAAATAAATTGAAAGAACGTCTGATATGATCAGGAAGAGGAGAGTTTAGTTCTTTAGTCACACAGTAGGGATGGTTAATGCCCCACTCACAAAACAAATTTTAAATCACGTTCACAAGAGTAAGAATGGCAATCAGTGGGTGTAAGGAATAGAGAGATATGGCAGAGATGGGAATAACAGCATACATAATACTGGACAACAACTTTTAGAAGAATGAGACAAAATTTGAAAACGTTTCATCATTAGCCCAGCCCGTGGACCGCTATTCACACAGACGTGTAACGACTGTCGTTTGTTTTCTCGCTCGTGGCTGCCTTGGAAAGGATGTTCTGCACCAGTGCTCAGTGCTGCCAACCTCTGTACTTAGGAACTATGCTTCAAATTGTATACGGCTAGGACAGGATCTAGTCAAGACCATTGGTCTGGACGGTTAGGATTCTTGCCGTGGACAAGATCATTGGTCTGGACGGTTAGGATTCTTGCCATGGACAAAACCATTGGTCTGGGCGGTTAGAAGCTGCGAAGCGACGTTAGGCCCCTAGTTTCGTATACGGTTAGGATAGGATCTAGGGAAGACCATTGGTCTGGAGGGTTAGGATTCTTGCCGTGGACAAGACCATTGGTCTGGGCGGTTAGAAGCCGCGAAGCGGCGTTAGGCCCCTAGTTTCGTATATGACTTGCGCTTTTATTGTGCTGCGGTTGGTAACGGATTATCATCAACATACTTGACGGGAAGGGGATCACGTGCCACTTTACATTGGCCAATAAGAATACAAGTACCTACTTCAGAAATGAGCATGGCGTGTAATAATCTTTATTAGGTTATAGTAAATATACTTCTTGGGGCGGGATGGTGGGTTCCTGGACATCGCAAAGAACACACTTCTCCTCTGAGATGCTCTCCAAGTAAGATTTCACTAATTCCACTCACTTGTAACATTACAAATTACGCCGGTCTATGGGCTGTACTAATGCCAATGTTTCCAGGAGAAAGAAGGAACAAAATAACTTCTGGACAGAAGAGGGGAGGAAAAAAACACAGTGGAATAATGAAGAACTATTAACTATTGGAAAACAGGAAACAAACAGAAATGATTGCAATGGGTTATTTTATGTGGTCCAAAGATCATCAAAATCAAGAAAAGAAAAACGAATAATAATGTAAATTGTCACATCAAAAACAAGAGCATTAATACTTACCAAAAAACAAACAAACAAATATAACACTATATAGTTTTAAACACTGTGATGGGTGCACAAATGACATTCTTTTTCCTTCAAGATATTGTTCCTTTCTTCCACTAACTGAATTACTCGATCATTCTTCCTCTTTGTTTCTTCCAGTCTTGCTGACTCAATCTTTAGGCGTTTCTCCTGGTAGCGTAATCTATCCTGCCTCATTTTTTTTCCAAAACACCAGACTTCCTCTTCATTGCAGTTTTTTTCTTCATTACTGGTACATTTACTTTACCTGCTTCATGCTGTTCACTGTTGTTTTCTTCCGGAAGTAGTTCTCCATCTTCCTCATCCATGGTAGTTGGCACATGGACAGTGTCACTTTCAACACTATGACAGGATTCACAGTCTTCTTCTCAGCAAAAATCCTGTCCATTTCCTCCGCATAATCGAAATACTTCCTACCCCTTCCAGTGGCATTTTTGTTGTCTACGTACTTCTTATGGTTCCTCTCAAGCACTCTCCACCTATTCTCACAATGATTAGGTGAGATGTTCATTTGCAAGTCCTCACTTAAAACCTCAGCGATGACCACCCACATCTGTTTAACATTTCTAATTTTGAAACTTCCCACTTTTGGTCTATATTTTTCATACAGGTCTATCAACATTTTTGACACCTGAACACTCCATTTGCACTCACTACTGCTCATAGGGCTGTGCAGCATAGACGATGTTGAAGGTACTGGCACTCCTGGCAGTGCAGAAACGGATGACGGTACAGGTACTCCTGGCACCGTAGACCCCGAGGTTGACGGTACCGGTACTCCTGGCAGCGTAAAAACCGACGATGTAGACGGTACCGGTAATCCTGGTACACGTGGTAAGATGATAAATCCATGTAATTCTGGAATAAAGTAATCATTATTTTAGAAACAGGTCCATTAGTCTATAATCTTATTAGTTGAGTCATTTTATTGCCATTTACTTACCTTCCATTGAGTAGGCCTAACAAGTTGTTTAGCACAAATTAAATTTAGCGGAGATGATCACGAACACCTGTTCAAAGAGAACAAGCACCTGTTTATCCACGGTTGGAACCGTTGTTGGAACAAACCTGCTGCTTTACAGCGCGCTCCGATGCGCTTTTGTTTGAGTACAGCTCTAAAATATGGCGCGTGAAGTTAATCGGAATCGTAGTTCTAATTTTTCCTCCCTCGAAAAAGAGTTGTTAATTGAATTGGTTAGTAAATATATATAAGTTATTGAGTGCAAGCGCACAGATGGCTTGACGATAAAAGAAAAGGACGAGGCACGGGAAAAGTCCGCGAGGGTTTCAATGGGGTTAACAGATACTTTTTTAGAGGGTATCCACTTGTCACCTAACAAAATCACTTCGTTAATTGTCCCACTTCAAACTGTGCTCCGATATGGGAGTTATTAAATATTGTATTGTCGTGTGCAGAACCAGACCACCTAGCAAGTATATCCTTGATTTGGAGGTTAGGCTCACTAATCACCTGAACATTAAAATTAACAGAGAAATATCCCTTCCGATTACGATATATTTCGGCCCAATTGCCTCCAGGTGATTGGATTCTTACATGTGTGCAATCTATTGCACCTAGAACAAACACTAGGAAAACGGCTTATTTCATAGAGGTCGCGGATAATTTGCTGACGCTCTTCTACTGAAGGGAATGTTATATACCTCCCGGTTTCATCAACACATGTTAGTACTTAACAAGGTGTTAAATCATTTTAACATACGATTTAAGAAAATTTGCGTTTCATCAAAAAATGTTAACATTAACAAATGTTAAACTGCGTATTAAAGTTAACATCAGCCATTTCCAATGTTAAATGGCTAACATTAGCATTTAGCAACCTGTTCCAAAATGGCTGCTGTGAATCTCGCTTTCGAGGCGGAATTGCTCTATTTAGATCTTTTACAAAACAATCCTGATCGAAGAAGAGTTCAGCGACGTAATGACTTTGAAAATTTGACGGATACGAAATTTCTTCATAGATACAGGTTATCGAAAACAGTCGTTGCTAAGGTTGTTGACGAAATTCAAGTGAGGTTAGAATATCATACGAAGAGAAACTTACCTCTTTCTCCAATGTTGCAGGCACTGATAATATTACGAGTTTTTGCTACTGGTTATTTTCACATAATGGCCGGAGACAATGCTGGAATTTCTAAAGCCACTGTTAATAAAGTTGTTTGTCGAGTGTCTGCAGCAGTAGCATCCATGAGAAGGAGATATATAAGTACAAGAGCGTCAGCAAATTATCCGCGACTTCTATGAAATAAGCCGTTTTCCTGGTGTTTGTTCTATGTGCAATAGATTGAACACATGTAAGAATCCAATCGCCTGGAGGCAACTGGGCCGAAATATATCGTAATCGAAAGGGATATTTCTCTGTTAATTTTAATGTTCAGGTGATTAGTGAGCCTAACCTCCAAATCAAGGATATACTTGCTAGGTGGTCTGGTTCTGCACACGACAATACAGTATTTAATAACTCCCATATCGGAGCACAGTTTGAAGTGGGACAATTAACGAAGTGATTCTGTTAAGTGACAGCGGATTCCCGCTAAAAAAAAGTATCAGTTTACCCCCATTGAAACCCTCGCGGACTTTTCCCGCGCCTCGTCCTTTTCTTTTATCGTCAAGCCGTCCGACTCGTTGGCTGAATGGTCAGCGTACTGGCCTTCGGTTCAGAGGGTCCCGGGTTCGATTCCTGGCCGAGTCGGGGATTTTAACCTTCATTGTTAATTCCAATGGCTCGGGGGCTGGGTGTTTGTGATGTCCCCAACATCCCTGCAACTCACACACCACACATAACACTACCCTCCACCACATTAACACGCAGTTCCCTACACATGGCAGATGCCGCCCACCCTCATCGGAGGGTCTGCCTTACAAGGGCTGCACTCGGCTAGAAATAGCCACACGAAATTATTATTATTATCGTCAAGCCATCTGTGCGCTTGCACTCAATAACTTATATATATATATATTTACTAACTAATTCAATTAACAACTCTTTTTCGAAGGAGGAAAAATTAGAACTACGATTCTATTTCACTTCACGCGCCATATTTTACAGCTGTGCTCAAACAAAAGCGCATCGGAGCGCGTTGTAAAGCAGCATGTTCGTACCACTGCCTCCTTGATTCGCACCAGTTCGCAATATTGGGTGAGTTAACAGTCGATTAGTTAACATTTCACAAGAAAAGTTTGATGAAACGCAAGAAACCTAATAAGATGTTAAATTTCTAACTCCGTATTAACTAACTACTTGTTAGTATATATTGAACATGTGTTGATGAAACCGGGCCTTAAAGAATGTAGTGCTGGTGTCAGTGACAGAAACAAAGAGTTCAAGCGAGTATTAACTGCCTCCCAAAGAAAAATCCAACAATGTGAACATTTTAGCTAAGTGGTATGTAAAGCTTCTAAATAAATTGTGAATTAAAAATTTCTGTTCGAGCAGAGAGCCATCTCTTGTAAGTGTAAGCAGAGCCACACCTCCAAAATTTCCCCCGCACCTACCCCTCAACAGTCCACTCGTCTATAGCAAAGCCAATGCTAACAAGGCCGGTGCAGGACGACACGGGTCTTCAGCAGATAATGAGGGGATTTATTAATAAATTTTAAGGATATGATAAACAAAATGTTGTTAGTTACCAATAGTTATTGCTTGTAATATGGGTTATAAAAATTTCCAGGGTTGCACTAATTTGCTACTTCCTTGTAGAGCCACTCCTGAGTCCATTTTTATAGCTGACTCTCCTACTCTCATATTCTTTACTTTGTCAATGGTTAACATAGAGCTAAAAGAGATGGAGAACATATTCCCTTAAATGGCCAGGCAAGTGAGAAGTTTTTACAAGAGGTCAGAGATGGAGACAGCAATTCTTATCTGCAGGTCAGAGATCTTTGATCTACACTAGTTCAAGTTAACAAGAAACAAGGTCCACTTCAATCGCTCGAGTTGAAAGGCAGTCTTTGCAAACGAGGTTTCGCTTCTACAGAGTAGATGTCCATACAATCAGAGGTGTGATTCACGCATTTTCTCTGTGATTGGGGCAACTTTGAACTTCTTCCACACAGCATCGTTCCTGATATGGTCTAGCCGAGTCAAGCCATTGGACCACAAAGCATTTTCATTGCATAAAGTGCATGTTCATGCCTCAGTGTTGTAGGCCAGCATTTAGACGCATAAAGGGCCACTGGCATAATCACTGTGCAGTAGACTTTAGATTTTGGATGCAATGGATTTTTCTTATCGCACCGTAATTCGGTGCCATTTCATCAATACAGCACTGACCCTTGTCTTAATGTCGGGAATCGTACTGCAGTCTGAGGTGATGCATGACCCAAGGAATTTGAAATGGGTTACTTTATTAAGTTGAGCCCCACCCAAAGTGAACATTCCATCAGTTTCGTCATTGCACTCCAGGTACTCCTTCAGATTTAATTTCATCCTAAATTCTTCAAGACACATCTTCCACTCTTGTACTTGCTGTTCGAGGCCCTAGCTAGCATGACATCCACGGATGCCTCGATGGATATAATTTGTGATGGCGTTCATTCAGCGTGTGAAGAGCAATGGGGACAAGGCTGATCCTTGATGGACACCAATAATGATTTGGAAGGTACCGGACATTCCTGCTGCACAACATACTGAACTTGTAGGCTTTTTTTACAGAAGTTTCACCCAGCTGACATAAGCTTGCCAGCCAAACGACATCACGAGGTACCTTCTTGAACGCCTTTTCCAAATATCGTGGTGTCTTTCTATCAATAGAAAAAGTGCATGGATGGCGTCTGTTGTTCCACTGTTTTAACAAAGCCATACTGGTTAGGTGAGACAGTGATGATGTTTCATAATTCCACATTGAGAACACGTTAAAAAAATTTCATAGTATGGCACAAGAGGCGGACTGGCCTATAATTTGAGCAATCGTGTATCTCCTTTTTCTTTCCAAACTGTAAACAATGACCATGAACTTGAGGGACCATGCTAATTAGAAAAAGAAATGACATAGTGTCCACCTCCAGATCTAAAGATCTTGAGTTCCGACCTGACCGAGGTAGTCTCATTTCTAATGTATGTATGTTGGGTATTCAGCCCAAAGGCTGGTTTGATCCTCCACAGCTATGCCAACAGCTGTCATAGATAAATTAGGCATCACTGAAGAGGTGTACTAGGGAAATGAGGAGTGAGGTAGTTTCCCGTTGCTTTTCGTCCCACTAACTACTTTTACGGTTTTCGGAGATGCCAGTCACATTTCTGAAGAGATGGGGAAATGCTGGGGTAGTACCTTGCTTAAGGCTACAGCTGCTTCTTTCTGAATGAATGTATTGATTAATTTAAAAATTATGCACCACAACAGACACCGAAGTTAACGTATTTATTTTTCGCCTACATACGCCAATGGGAAATTAATTAGTACAAGTATGGAGTCTACACTGTTAAAATTTGAATGAAGGTTCCACCTATTCAATACTAAAATTATGTTGTACAAGATATTAGTTTACAACATATTTATTTATTTATTCATAGTACCGGTTTCGACACGTAAGTGTGTCATCTTCAGCTTAAAACTGCAAACTAGGCAAGTAACATATTATGTTAGTATAAACAATATACGTACCATATGATATAAAATACATATAGTGATAATTTCACACATAAAAATGAAAAGTAGGTAAAAAATATATGGTGGTATGTTGCAACGCATTACAGGCGTTAGAGTCTATGGTTGTGAAACTGTTGATGATATTACATATTCAATGTTGGATTGATATACAAGTTTACTAGCATCACTCATACCTCAGTCACTTTCATATTGTCAAAGCCGAGGATGAGACTCAGGTCAATGAAAGTAACAAATTTGATATAGCCCATACCAGAAGACATAGTGTACTGTAAACACTACATCTCGCCAGCAAAGGCATCAGCTCAATACGGAACAAAATGAAGTTAACTTTTAAGTATGGAGTCAGTAAAAAGTGAACAACACGCCAATCTCCCTATCCTAGAACTTAAACTCCAATGGTTTTATCCAATATTCAACATAAAATTATAGTCTCTGAATAGATTACAATTTTTTTTTTTTTTTTTTTGCTTTACGTCACACCAACACAGATATGACTTATGGCGATGATGGTATAGGAAAGGCCTAGAAATGGGAAGGAAGTGGCCGTGGCCTTAAGGTACAGCCCCAGCATTTGCCTTGTGTGAAAATGGGAAACCACGGAAAATCATCTTCAGGGCTGCCGACAGTGGGGTTCGAACCCATAATCTCCCGATTACTGGATACTGGCCACACTTAAGCGACTGTAGCTATCGAGCTTGGTTATTACAAAATTATTGCTGTCAATCAACAAAAATATGGTTACTCCTAACTTGTACCAGTTATGCTTCTTTTAAGAATTCGTGTAGGTGCTTGGAATGGAAAAAAATGTCATAGAACTTGGTACAAGGCACCATCCTAGAATTTTCTGAGCCCAGGCCCAGTACAGATCATCAATGATCACTGGGCTCAGGATTCTGAACACACATGTTCGCCTACAGCTATTCAGCCAAGTATGCATTCTTTCACTTGTATGCAAATTCTCAGAGAAGAAATATTGAACAGTTTCTTGAGAAAATACTTTACAGTTCTCAGAGAGAACCTCATTTTTTTTCTTGCTATGCTACACCCCAAGTGTCTGGGAGCCAAGCAGAGGTCTTGGCCTTGACAGGATGGGTGTGGTAGGTCAGGCTCAGTATATAAGGATTCCTCAGCAGAGGATCTGCATTGTCTACACATCACACCTAATCATGAAGCTCCTGGTAAGTACACCTAAGGTGTAATTATTTTCCTATTCCTGACCTAGAATTCAGCTCCTCAAACACTTTTAATTATTTGGTAATCTAATAAATTAAAGATAAAAAATCTTTCAACATTAACATTAAGACGATGATGGTAAAGCAATTTGAATTCACTTTAGGGAGATATAATTTCAGTGCAATAACTGTAATGCCAGAAGTTTCATCCCTTCAACTCCTAGTCAGTTTGGCTTTCCCTCCAGGCAGCTAAGGTTGAAATCCTGGTCAATATTGGGTAGGAATTTTCACTCAAAAATCCACGTGGCATCAGGAAGGGCATCTGGTCTTAAACACCTGGTCAAAAACAAAATGAGCCAAAGTGGTTCCAGCAACCCAGAAATATTTGGGATTAGCTGAAGTAAATTTATATAAAGTAACTTTCATAATCCAGAAGATTTCTAATTTCTCATATTAAGTAAACAACAGCATAGCATTAGGCCAATTCCAATTGGGGATTCCATTAACCAAAAACTAGTTTTAGTAGGACAAGGTAACTAAGATGCCTTTAGGAATATTTGAGAAGTCCAAGTTCAGTCTCCTTTCGCATATTGGGTGGGAAAAGATGAAAATAAAAATTTCCAAAATGACCAAGGTAACAGACATATGTGTGTATATTCCAGCATAGCTCTCAACCAAAATTGATACAGGTATGACTTACTACGTGGAAAAAAATACCTTTGGGTAAACGACACCTAGCCCACTAGAGTAGGGTTGAAAAAAAAAAAAGACCGATACTTGTGTCGAATGCATAGTTTTCAGTGTTGCTCAGATGAACTATGATACTCTGGATGCCATTTAAGATAAAATGTAGTCTCAATTGACAGGAGGGTGAGAATGGGTGAAGAAAAGAAAATGTCCAAAGTGACCAAGTCTAAGGACATATGTATGTTCTAGCATACCTCTCAATCAAACGTGGTACACATGACTTATTATCGAGAAGAAATTGCTATGGAGGTGAGATACCGCTATGGGCGGGGTTGAATTCTAAAATATACAGAGAGTGGCGTGAAATATACAAATAACAGACGACAAATACTAATGTACAGTCCACAGCTTTCGGGGTCGCTGAGGTGTATTTCTTCCAGCATAGCCCTCATACGGTATTGGTAAACATTATTTATTAACTGAAAAAAAAAAAAAAAAAAAATCTGTTGGAGGAAAACACCCCTAGCACTCCTAGGGAAGGGGGTGAAATATAAAAATGAACAAAAATGACTGATAAAAATGTTGAATCCATTGTTTATGAGGTCACTGAGTTGAACTGTAACACTCTGGATGCTATATAATTATTAAACAATATAATTATTAAATTAATGTTGTAATGGTCCACCTTTCAATACTATAATATGCAATATTCTAAATTACATTAATTAGGGACTAGTTTTGGCTGGGGCTGGCCATCTTCAGCCTTAATGTAAAACATCGATTAACTAAACAAATGTACATGCACACAATTGACATAAAACAAATGAAACAAATATATACAAATTGGCAATAAATACTGGGATGAAATTATGAGTAAATCTGAAAATAACTAGGTTCTAAATTCTTGCACGACTCTGGATGCTGGTTATGTGAGATAATGAAAACTGGGAAAATACTCCAGGATGCAGGCTTGCAAAGGAACTTATAAAAGGACCAAACAAGAAGCATACTAAAGAACTGTTGAAACTAAGCAGAGAAAATATAAGATAGGTAGTAGGACTGTTGACAGGACACTGCCATCTGAAAAAACACCTACATAGAATTGGAGCAATAAGAGACAACATATGTAGGAAATGCAATGAAGCAGAGGAATCAGCTGAACACATACTTTTTGAATGTGAGGCGCTGGGTAGAATCGGTCTCTCCACTCTAGGACTACCAGGTGAAGAGAGAGAAAAAATCCAATAAAACCCTATAAGAACAACCTGTAGCTTTGTGAAGGAAGCAGGTATATCTAGGTGGGAATAAAGAAAAAATATGGTAGCAAAATATCTTAGACGTAGACGCTAATTAGAAACTAATATGTAAAGGCCCCACGAAGAAGAAGAAGAACTGAGATAATGGATGTACGTGGGTATATTTCAGAATAGCTCTAAATGAAAAACTTTGTACACATATGACTTACTAACTCAAAAAAATACTGTTGGGACAAAATACCCCGAGAACTCCTAGCGGAGGGGATGAAATATAAAAATAAACGAAAGTGACATATTAATGTCTAATCCATGTTTACGTGGTCGTTGAGTTGAACTGTGATGCTCTGGATGCTGGTTAAGTCATACTTCACCCGCAATCAGAATGGAGGTTGAGAAGGGGGTGAAAATGAATGTAAAAATGACCGAGATTATGGATGTATGTGGGTATGTTCCAGAATAGCTTTCAACGAAACTTGGTACATGTATGACTTACCATCTGGAAAAAAAATACTATGGAGATGAAACATCTCAACCTCCACTACGGGTGGGGAATGGGAGGGGATGACATTTACATATAATATTAATTATAATATATTAATGTCGAATACATTGTTTATGTGTCGCAGAGATGAACTGCAACGCTCCGGATACCGTTTGAGTCCACGTTCAGCATCCATTGAGACGAGGGCTGAGATGGGCTTAAAAGTAAATAGTCTAAAATGTACGAGATTAGTGTCGAATCCACTGCTTTTCGGGTCGCAAGGCTGATTGATGACAGTCTAAAATGACAGTTGAAATCGTGTATATCATATCCATAGAGCGACAGGTAAATACATACTTCCCAGTCAAATAGAGCTTCCATAAGGACATTGTTTTACTCAGAAATTTGATAATCTAAAACTTGAAATCAAATGCATCTAAGTAACTCTAAAACTACATAATAGATCGTAAAATATCAATCCACATATCAAAAAAAGTTCTATAAAAATTAACTTCAAACATAACTGACAATACTTTTTAATTTTTTTTTTTGCTAGTTGCTTTACGTCACACCAACATAGATAGGTCTTATGGCGACAATGAGATAGAAAAGACCTAGGAGTGGGAAGGAAGCGGCCATGGCCTTAATTAAGGTACAGCCCCAGAATTTGCCTGGTGTGAAAATGGGGAAAATGGCTGCCGACAGTGGGATTCGAGCCCACTATCTCCTGGATGCAAGCACACAGCTGCGTGCCCCTAACCGCATGGCCAAACTCGCCTGGTCTGACAATACATATCTTAAAGGTAAACATTCAAAAACTATCTGGGAAATGTTGGGTACTACAGCTATCTATATGTATATTTTGAACGAGTAACACAATATTGTGAGAAAATTGCAATACTAACACATTTGCATTGTACATCAAAAGAAAGGTCTCCAATTCAGGATTACTAGAAAAATGTTAATTTCACTAAACCTCTTATTTGCATAAAATAGTCATTTTTTTCTAATAATACAATAATACTGTGCCCTAGAGTACGTTATGAGGGAATGGTACAAGAACAACTCGAAAAATATAAAAATTGGAACACAAAAGGATAACATACATTTGAACTGTCTAAGATTTACTCATGATCTAGCTCTTCTGGCCAATGGTATTCAGGAAACAAAACAAATAAAATCTTTACAGGAAATAGCTCTAAATATTGATTTGAAAATTTAATTTAAAAAAGAAAACAAATTATGCTAACTTCCACTTGCAAACAAAATTAAGCTGGGAGACCAAGAAATAAAAATTGTAGAACAATTTAAATAGTTAGGTGAAATAATCACATATAATCTGAATGAGAAACCAGCATGGCAAAATAGAATAGATGAAGTTGTTACAGCACAGCATGTTACCAAGAATACATATAATAAAATGAATCTCTCAATAACAACCAAATTGAAACAACAAGATAGTCATCCAGCCACAAATTACATATCAATGCATATGAAACATTATTCAAAATAACACAGTTGCAATAGACAGAGTACTCAAGGTAGAAAGGAGAACAGTGAGAACCTGATTAAATAAAACTTATCAAGTAAACAGAGTCTGGAGACTAGCTTCCAACGAAACAATTCATAAAGAAATAGAGCATGTGACTAGCACAATGAAAAAAAACTAATATTCTCAGGGCATCTAATAGTCACCAGAAAATAGAATCAGTAGGCAATTTCTTTCAAATCCTCCCTACTTTCTTTTATCCATTTACATTAAATTATTCAGTGTAGGGTTATAAAATGAATTCATTTTAATTCATGTTGCTACAATGGTTTGGTTTATTTTCCACAACCTCAAGTGAATGGCATACTTAAAGGTGTGATGCTACAGGAGCCATGTAGGGCAGTATAATAGTACAATGTCTTTTGTATCCTTCTCTGCTAACTGTAACCACATTCCAGGATTAGCTCCTTACAGTTTTAAGATTCAGGGGATGATTCATATGTACTGTACATTTCAGATTTACTGCCTGTTGAAAATTGCCGAACTTTATACGGCCAGCTCTATGTAATTGATTCAAATCTTCCGAACAGAATTTATTGCAAAAATTCTATAAATTGCCAAGGTTCAAAAATTCCATATGTATAGTCACAACCAAAGTGTAAGTTTAAGGACATAGTCTTTCAGAGCTCAGTATATTTTCTGTTACTTTTCCTACGCTTACTTTATCATCAGTATCATTTTTAGTCTTTGTTTGCAGCTATTGCTGCAACAGGCTACTAGTAAGTGTATAACAACATGCAATAAGACATACCTCAAGAAGATACTTTGCTTTCCATTTACCATTTTAGTACATTAAATATGCATTTCTCCAAGAAATCCAAGTGTTAGATGCATTTTTTGCTTGTCAGTGTAATTTTTTTTATCAGTTCTTATTAGGAAAGAATATTTTCTACATATTGCAGCAAACAAAGAGCTTTATTTTACATTTTTTGACAATTATTTATTCCTCTCTTTGCAGGTAGTTCTGTGTGCCACAGTGGCACTTGCCTCCGCCAAGCCTGCCTCTGTTACACCAGTAGTCTATTCAGCTCACCTTGGTGTTGTAGATTACTCAGCCATTGAACCTATTGTTACCCAGTATCATGCACAGAATGTACTTGGTCAGGCCAGTTATGGACATGTCAGTGGGCTCCAGGCTCATCATGCTGTCCAGGTATGGAGTCTGTTAAAGCATGAAGTAACAAGCTGTGGACAGATTAATATTTCCTTTTTTCTTTTTTCTTTGCTTCTTGCTAAAGTGCTATCCTCCTCTGTTTATACTTCCTCTATGCCTGATAATATTTTCACCCTCTGATTCCTTGGTTTGAAAGTCCTCACTACAGAGTACCTAGACCCGATGCAATGTTAAAAACGACCAAACTCGGGAGAAGTACACTCATGTTTATAAAAACCAGAATACCATGGAAGACTAGAGATAAGAAGTTCATATTCACAGGACATGTGCATTAGTATGTTCTGAAGAAATGATTAGCATTCAAGCTATGTCGGCCCTCAGGTTCAACGTCCACATCGATATCTCGGCGCATCACCACCGACTGGTAAAATGTGCCTGCGGTTTTCGTCGTCGCTATAAACTGAAGGTAATGGATCAGCGTGACTTGAGCAGATGTGCAGGATGCCTCGTAAACGTATGAGAGAACCATACTGTCAAATGAGTGAGTTTGAAAGAGAGCACATTATTGGCATGAGAGAATGTGATGCATCCATCAAGGAAATTGTAGCTCGTGTGGGACGAAGTGTGTCGGCAGTGCAATGGGTGTACAGAATGGTTCACAGAAAGCCATAGAACACGACGAGATGGGTCTGGTCGCACCACCCAGATCACCCCCTGAGAAGATTGACACCTGATCCAAATGGCACTGCAGGACAGATCTGCATCCTCCTCGGCTCTGGCACAACAGTGGAACAGTGTAACACATCATACACTACCAGGAGTGACAGTCAGTCGCCGTTTATCATGGTCCGGGTTACCAGCGCTTTGTCCGCTTTTCCGCCTACCTTTGACTAATGTGCATAAACATGCTAGACTGCAATGGTGTATGGAATGATGTCACTGGGGACAGGAATGGCAGCAATAAGCGTTTTCAGATGAATCCAGGTTTTGTTTATTTGAAAATGATGGCTGCAATTTGGTTTGCTGCAGACAGGGGGAGAGGCATCACATGGACTGCATTCGCACAAGACATACAGTGCCAACTTTAGGCCTAATGGTGTGGGGAGCTACTGGGTACAACCACATCACAGTTTGTGAATGTCCAGGGCACTGTGACCAGTTTGACCTACATGAATGACATCCTGCCACCCGTAGCCATACCATTTCTGATAATACCAATTGGTCCGTTATTGTGCATATAAATTTTCCAGCCAACTGATTCCTGGTTGCCGGCGTTTCGCACCAGTGTGCTAAGTTAGGCTCAACAGTTGGTAAATAGCACACCTACCAAGACGCATGGCTAGTGCATATCATAGAAGCCACTGCGTAGGCTACTTGGAGCCACCGGCAAAGCCAATTCATTATGAGAGACTTTGTCTCATTTCTAAAAATTGATGCCTGCCTGGCCATCAGATGATATAGATTTTGATTCCCATAGGGAACCTGAAATATTTGTCCCGAATGAGTAAATTTATAATACCAATATAGTTGGTCCGTTATTGGAGATATAAATTTTCCAGCTAACTCATTCCTGGTTGCTAGTGTTTTGCCCCAGTGTGCATTCCTTCTTATACAACAGTCCAACTCAGTAACATAGTTCACTACATTCTGCCCCAAAAATTTAACTTGTCATATGTATTTAAAAAACTTAATCTCCGGAAACCAGGCCAGATATCGGAGGGTTTGGATATCAGAGGGCTGGATATGAGAGGTGTACTGTACATGAACTAAAAGAATCGGTAGAGAACACAACATAACATGCCTTGGTCCATTAAGTATCTGAAAATCAGCCATGACTGAATGGATAAACTCATCAGTAATATAATGCATTACGACTGACGAAATTCATGATTGTTAGACTTTAAGCCTTTAAAGATGCATCATACGGATATGTGAAGAATAACACAGGCTGTCATGAAGGATAGGACATAAAATATGGTGGAGAGCAGAAGGCTGGAACTTAAAAACTATCACAATAATTATGACAATGTTACAAAACAACTGAACAAAGACTAGGAGATAATGACAGTGCATGACGAATAGAATACCTTTAAAGATAAAAATTTCATTGTTCCGTATTGAAAATTATCACAGTTAAATTGAAATAATAAATATGGTAGTTCAACCTATTCAATACAAGTAAATAAGAGATGTAGAGATTACATTCTTATTTAATTAAAATATGGAAATTGTACCGGTTTCGACCCCAGTCTGGGTCATCATCAGCCGATTATAACTCGATTTTAGAACAGTTGACTATGGTTTTTTCACGTCAACTGTTCTAAAATCGAGTTATAATCGGCTGATGATGACCCAGTGGTTTTTTCACGTCAACTGTTGTACTGAATAGGCTGAACTACCATATTTATTATTTCAATTTAACTGGAATAGAATACCTAGCGAGATCACACACAGAGTTCAAACGCACTCCTGCAGAGCAGCGCTAGTGGAACCAATTGCCAATGCTACACGGTCAACTGTTTTAGTGGAGGTTACACTGATGCGCAAATAACCAAATACAACACAAGAAAGAAACCTTTTTTAAAAAGAGCACGTAAAACATTAAACATTCTGTGTTCTTAATCTGCCCTTGTAGGAAATTAATTAAATTATGAGTTGCGTACATTAGTCACCTTTTGAGCGACACTATTGACTTTTGGGCATCGGTAAGAGAACTAGACTGGCTGTGAATTTGACTACAACTAGGCTGACCTAAAATCTTACCGCTCACTGTTGCCATCACTGCTTCACTCACATCGTGATTCTTGTTCCTTATGCTCTTGATACTGTCTTCATTCCTTTTCCTACTGGGTGCTGTTCGCAATTTTACCTCAGTGGATAGGTATTTCGATAAATTTGAAAAAAAAAAAAAATGACAGACCGCTCCTGGTTTTAATTTCCACCTCACATGAGGAAGTTCAACATTTTAACCTTCACAACGAAACAGTCCACCATTTTAAGTTAATTAAATCTGCCAAAAAATGCAGGTCACATATTCTGCTTTTGGCCGACAATTGGTTATCTTTCTGCGGAATAACTGTTGCCTACATCGCAAACAGATTTTTTTTTTTTTTTTGCAGTATAAAAACTTGTCTACCATCAGGCTCCCTTCTGTAACCCGATTTACAACCACGAACGAAACAGTATGACATTTTCTCGAAATAATAGAAAACTAGTTGATTGCACACACAAAGCACTACAGACTTTCGGAAAATATCAAAACAAACAAATTCCCTCGATAGGCGTTACCATGACTTCACGCATGCAATTTGGCGCACGTGTTGTTGCAGCTGATTCGTTGCGACTGCAGCGCTACACTCTGTCAGGGCTACCAACGACAATGTTAAGAGAGCGGAGTGATCACACTAGGTATTCTATTCGTCATGGACAGTGTCTAAATTTCTCACCGCATTAACTTCTCAACTGACTTGAAGCAACCATCACCGCAAGTAGAGTGTTAATGCAACTATTTGCATCGTCATGTGCTGGAACCTACATAAACGTGAATCTACATGAGGCTTATGGCGTATTTTGGCATAGTGATGTGTTTTTTACTATCTAGCATATTTGGAAATGGTAACAGTGTGAATTAGCCTCCGAGGCTCAGATGGCAGCGCGTCGGCCTCTCACTGCATCATAACATGGTTCAAATCCCAGTCACTCAATGTGAGATTTGTGCTGGACAAAGCAGATGCGGGACAGGTTTTTCTCTGGGTACTCCGGTTTTCCCTGTCATCTTTCATTCCAGCAATACTCTCCATTATCATTTCATAGCATTTATCAGACATTCATAAATCGCTTTGGGAGTGGCGACCCCATTGTAATAACAACCTATATATGGTTCATTCATTCCATCCCTGACCCAGTCAATGACTGGAAAACAGGTAGGTTTTCATTCATCAGCATGAATTATCATCCATGTCTGGATCTCGTTGACCTAGTCGACGTGTTATTGAACTTAAAACGTAAGCCAGCGAGTTCCTGATAGTACGCTTGTATGCCGTAAGCACTGGTCTCCTGAGCTCGACAGTCGTGCGGTGCTGCCTCCTGGCCACGTGGACGGAACTGTCTCTCGTCGTTCATCAACTTGGATGCTGAACGACAATCACTTGAGTTTCAGTTGTTATTCTGCGGTCGTTGCGGAGAAAAGATCAATCCTTGCTACTGCTGATCAATGCTTAATCGAATTCTAGTAAATCCAGAAGAAAGGAGGATGGAATATGACCCTGGTTGAATTATTTGCTGTGTGGCAAAAGGCCAAACACATGTTGGATTATTATTATCTTAAGTTTTATTTCTACAAGACTGTAAGTAATTTGTTTTTCTGGGTCCCTGAGCTAAAATCAAGAGGTGAGTATAGGCCTAAAATGGAACTATTGCTGAATCGTTTGCGTATGTGCACCTAAATTGGGCTCAGGTGATATGTATTTTACTCCAGTCTCAACAAAGTTGTTTTTAAGCAGTAATATAATATCATTCGAGGTCACCATGATCTTGTAAGGTTATTGCCCCTATGTTTGGGGTTTTTCAGTGCAATTATTTGACAAATGTTTAGGTCTGCTGACCTGTTTAAAATTGCTTAAACGTTATAAATTATATATTAAAAGTTACATATTGTGTAACTCATTTACGTGGTATTTAAGAAAGTCTTTCCTGTGTTTATGTAAATGGTGGTTTAAGTTACTAGCTTCTTAAGTATTGTTTTATCTACTAAAATACCACTGAACTGTAATGTAAGTTTAGTGAGTTGAAAACAGTTTCTTTTGACTAACTTAGCTGTTTATGGCAGCCATTTTCTTTCTGGGTCATGTGATCATCATGGTCACATTTCTGAACTGTTAGTGGGCGTGTACCCTGGCTAATGACATCTGACATCTGACGTTTGTTGATTTTTTTGTTGTGTGGGTTGTCTTGGTAATGACGTTGGTTGCCTATTCGTGTTGAACCAATCTCAGTGGACTCGTGCTTAGTGCATTGGATATTTAATAATTATTTCTTGGGAGTATTAACTTCGTACTTCACTTGATACTTGTCACGCAGAGAAAGCTAAGGGTGTGGAAATTGTAGGAGAAGGAAATAAATAAAGAGTTCCAGACACACATTAAAACAAGTATACCTAAGGAAGACATAGGAAGGGTTGAAGAAGAATGGGCATACTTTAAAACAGTCATGGTCGAGTCTGCAGAAAAGACCTGTGGAAGAGTATCAGGCAGGAAAAAAGATCTAGAAATGTCCTGGTGGAATGACAGGGTAAAAGATATAGTTAAAAGGAAGGAAAAAGCTTGAAAAAGATGGCTGAGAAACAGAATATAGGCACAGCAAGAAGGAGTGCTCTAAAGTAGTTCAAGAAGAGAAAAAGAAATGCTGGCAAAAATTCACTGAATCTCTGCAAGAAGATACAACCGGAAAGAAAAAGATCTTATTCCAGTGGGTTAAAAAGAAAAAACCCAGGAGAAGGTGCTAAGTTCATTAAAAATGGACAGGAGAAAGTGATGACACAGAAGCAGGATATACTGCAGAGATGGGGAAAATACTTTGAACAGCTTTACAACGTGCAAAATACCCGGTACAAGGAGAAATTGAAGAACCAGATTTAGTGCAGATGGAAGATAAGGAAAACGAGCTGTCCATGGCAAAGATTGAGTGGGCCACTAAAAGAATGAAACAAGGCAAGGCAGCTGGAATTGATGAGGTCACCATAGAAATGATAATAGCAGCAGGAGTAGTTGGTCTACAGTGGTTGTATAGACTCTTCAGAGTGATATGGAGAGAAAAGACTGTTCCAAAAGAGTGGATGAAAGGGGTTATTATACCAAATTTCAAGAAAGGAGACAGGAAGCAATGTGAAAATTACAAAGGAGTGACATTGATACCTCATACAGCTAACATCCTTGAAAGAATCCTGGATAGACAAATAAGAGACAGAGTAGAGGGAAAATTGTCAGAACAGCAGTATGGATTCAGAAGAGGCAGATCCACATTTGACCCAATATTTACATTGCATCAAATTATGGAAAAGTATTGGGAATATGGAAAGGACATGGTAGTAATGTTTCTAGATATTGAAAAGGCATATGACAGTGTATGGTATGGAAAACATTGACAGAGGCACAGATTGGGAATGAAACAATGCAGATGGTAATAGCATTGTATCAAAATTGCGAAAGCTGTGTCAGAACCAATTGGGTCAAACTGAATGGTTCAGAGTTGAGACAGGTTTAAGACAGGGTAGTGTATTGTCTCCCTTACTCTTCATTATCATCATGGATAGAATTCTACATAACATCAAGGAGAAGATGATGGGTGAGCAAGTTAAATCTATGCTCTTTGCTGATGACATTGTAGTTTGGGGAGATAATAAAGAGGAAGTACAGAGACAAGTTGATTTATGGAATGAGGAGATAAGAAATTTTGGAATGAAGATTAGTACTGTGAAAAGTAAGACTTTGATCATGACAAGAGGTAACAGAAAATCCAAGGGAGTGATAAAAATAGGAAATGAACCTCTTGAAGTAGTGAAATATTTTAAATATTTGGGCAGCATGATATCACAAGATGGAAATTTGGATGTAGAAATTGATTTAAGAATACAGCAGACTAAAAGTTTCTACCAGTGTGTGAAAGACGTATGGAACAAAGATGTGCCAATGAAGTGAAGAAGGTTTTATACTTGTCCTATTATAAACCTATACTGATCTATGCTTCAGCAGCCTGGATGTTAACTAAGTGGAACCAAAGTAAGATACAAGCAGCTGAAATGAGGTTTTTGAGGAGCATACAAGGAAAGACAAGATAGAATACGAAATGAAGAAATAAGGAGAAGTGTGGGAGTAAGTAAACTTCAAGAAGAGATTGATATAGCAAAGCTAAAATGGTTTGGACACATGATGAGACTGCCAGGAGAGAGAATACTAAAGAGAACATTCATGGATATGTGCCATTTCACCATTCTATATTTGCATCAGTAGGAACAAAAATGGAGTTCAAGCCATTAAAAGGTCAATGTGAAAGCAACTAACATCGGTACGAACTGAAATGATAATCCTTTCAACCGGTAGTCACCGAAAGAACCATACTTAGAAGGCTGTGAAAAAAGAATGACAGAAGCGGATTATTTAAACCAATTATTAAGAAAAAAAGAGACTTCCATTAGAACATTCTACACAATTCAGCAGTACGGCAAGCAAGACGGAGTCGAGCAAAGAAAGAAGCCAGCTTATCAGATTTAAAGATCAAATATTGACGGAGGATAAAATCCGCGGCAGCCCGCTCAACGTCAACTTAGAGATCAAATAACTGAAATTTAAAGACCAGCAAAAGGAGTTAGCAAATACGTCACGGCTGGACTTAGAAGTTTTATATTTGTCTGATACTGCATATCGTAGACAGCAGAGTCCAACCAGCTGTCAAGTGCATTTCTAATAAGCACGGAGAAATCACATTCGCTCGGCAAGCGAGAGAGTTTTTACCAATAATAGCACAATTAGAACTACTATATTGAGACTAATCGTCCCAGAGCACATTTTATTCTGATATCATTGGCATTGCAAAACGAAGGTTAATTGTAAGATGACAACACTAACTAAGACATTGTATTATTCTGTTCCAAACGTACCCGAGACCACTATGATGTTGTAAAAGACCAAGGCAGAGACTACTCCGACTATGGTGGCGCTTTACGAGGTTGATGACCCAGGAGGATTGAAAGTCAGCTGAGAAGACGAGATGGACCCGATTACCTAAAGCAGAACCATGGAGCGAGGCCTACCATTCCCGATGACCAACAGCGAGATGGCAAACAGGGTCCAATAAGCAAAGTTAAGTCCCCTATGAGTCGTTTTTCGTAAGTAGAAACCTTTATTTTTGGCTATGTGTTGATATGTTTTGTGACATTGTGCGTGCGTATAATATATCGAAGTGTAATTACATGGATGTAGGTATTCATCTGATGTTACTGTCAATCCCATATGTAGGCGTAATATACCAGTGAAAGCCGTTCGCAACTTTATCAATGTGGTGTGAGAGAACGTAATAGATATTTTTAATCATTATCAGTGAAGTGTTAAAGTGTAATATGAGTGTCAATATACATGTGTGATGGCTTTATCGGAATAGCAAGCTAAGAGATCGTATTTAGGGAATGTTTACGACGAAATATAGTAGTACAGCTTAGTATTATGATACACTTTTCTTTGACACTATGACGATAAGAATAATGTTTTTATATGTGAAGGTTATGGCACTTATGCATCGTATTTAATGAGATGGGTGCTTGTAATGCATTGATATGGATATTACGTAATATTTGGAATGGTAAATGGTGAATGAAGTAATAATATAAGTGGATGTTAAGTTGTGATGGTGATATTTATTTTTATTTGAGAGGTTGGTCATAGTAGTCTTCTGTGAGATGATATTACGTGCAAATTATGCATTCTAAGATATATATTGAAACATACTGCTTTCAATTGCTGTTTTATTCCCAGATACACTCAAAGTAGGTTAGGATACGATCTCAATGCCATCAATACAGTATTGTTTTGAATATGTAGGATCATCAAATGAGCCAAGAGGCTAATAATGATAATATTTAGGCCTTTACTGAGTTATGTATGACCATTTTCAAGTACTCTCACACATGATAACCTAATTTCTGATTTTATGTGAGCATGTTCACACATCACTGGTAACTTAGTCATTCATATACGGATTTTTAGATGAAGGTAGAGTCTTCTAACATGCCAGTTTTTCCACTTGTGGTATAATTTGTTAGAAATTTAATAAAATACACTTAGCAATGCTATATTCAGCCAGATACGCACTTAAATTGAATTTTAACCATGGACTAAGGTAATAATTATGTGAATTAACCACATAAGCCATATGATAGTATTAATTTGAAATCAATCACGACTTAGAGCGGACCTGAATTTGCTTATATGGGGATCAGATCCTATGAAACATGAAAACAAAGGGAACTTTCAAGCATATTATTTAACTGAAGTCCTTAGAAAACAGATATTGCTTTCCCATATGATTTTCTACTGTGTATGGACACAGATATTAGGTTTAGCACAAAGTGACATTCGTTTCACCAGTCATATTTGAGTTAAAGGTTAAACGACAGAACTTTAAATGACTTTGAGGAGCAATTCAGCTCAGAGGGAAGAGATTCCAAATCTTAATGAATTATTTATCTGGCTATTTTCACTGCGTTCTACATTCTGTTTAAAGACTATAATCTGGAATGATGTATATAGTAATGAATGTAATTTTCTTTTCATTTTTAACCAATTGGATGCATCTAATTCTTACAACTCTATTTAGTATGTTTTATTTGATTACTATGTTTTAATTTTTCAATTGATTCTTCGAACATTATTTATATATGACTTAGATTTTCAACAGGCCAAGGTATTAATGAATCGATAATTATGGCCTAGATTTCAGCTACTTATTACAAGTTTTCCAAACTTTTTTTTTAAATCTCAACTTAACTGTAACTGATTGAGATATTTATAACATTACGAAGCTACCTACGTTGTGTGAGACATTTTCAACGATATATTAGGTAACATTTCCTTAGTATTTGGACTGAATAGTGAAACTTCATAATTCTTTTAATGCCTACTTAGTATAAAAACTAGATGTAAGACTGTAATAACTAGGGCCCGGATTTTTTTAAAATGCATATGCGCATATGCAATTGCATATTTTGACATATTTTGAGGGTTAGTGCATATTCTAGACGTAACAGCATATTCCGGTATATAATGTCTGAATTTAAGGATAATTACAAGAACTACTAAAATAAATCTGTTTTGTACATCCCTAGCTATTTGCCTATTTTATGTGCATCTCTCGCTAGTTGGTATTTTCGACTTTACTTTCACAACTGACAATGGCAACAGATAGCTTAGGTGTGGATAGGCAGGCTGGACTTCCCTGAATTCGTTTCTCTACCACAGCAGATAATAATCACAGGGGGCTGGGCACTTGGTCAGGACAGAAGTATCTTCAGTTCACTAGTTACGTTCCATTTTAATGCCCTGTATCTCATTTCTAAAAGTGTTAGTTTTTAAAAAATGCCTAAGGAAAAGAGCAGCAGAAGAGATTTACTAAATCAGTGGGTGTCGGGTAATAGGGACTATTCAACAGATGGTGTCATCGTGTACTGTCAAGTTTGCTCAAAGGAAGTGAAATGTGGAAAGAAATTTCAGCTTGAACAGCATTCAAAAACAACTACACATATTAAAGCAAAGGAGGAGAAGAACAGCACATCACAACAACTACTTCTTACACAGGTGAAGCCCAAGTCCTGTAGTCTTGATACATTTTCAAATGATCTTTGTAGGGCTTTCGTATGCAGCAACATTCCATGGAATAAATTAAACAATCCAGTTCTGCGATCATTTCTCGAGAAATATTGCGTAAATCAAAAAATACCAGATGAATCAACTCTTAGTAAAAATTACCTACCTCCGCTATATGAATCTACCCTGGAATTGATCCGTTCTGATATCGGAAGGAACTGTGTCTGGATATCGGTGGATGAGACAACGGATTCGTGTGGCCGTTACATAGCAAATTTCGTGGTTAGTAAATTACATCCAGACGAACCCGGTAAGCCACATCTTCTTGCTTGTAAAGTACTAGAGAAAACCATAGCACAATAGCAAGATTTGTAAATGATTCTCTGCGACTATTGTGGCCATCTGAAATTGAGACTAATTGTTGTAAAGTGCTTGTACTGCTCACAGATGCAGCTTCGTATATGTTGAAAGCAGCAAAGGCCCTCCAAGTATTTTATCCAAAACTCATACACGTAACCTGTTTAGCGCACGGATTACACCGCATTGCAGAAGAAATACGCGCACAGTTTCCAGCTGTTAACAATTTAATTGGATGTGGGAAGAAACTGTTTCTGAAAGCACCAGCTCGTGTCCAGCTCTACAAAGATTGTCTACCCGAAGTTCCTTTGCCACCTGAACCTGTCCTGACTAGGTGGGAGACATGGTTATCTGCAGTATCTTTTTATCAGGAACATTTTAATGAAGTGAAAGAAGTGGTTACAAAACTTGAGGATGAACATATTGCGTGTGTCTGTGATGCAAAAGGTGTGTTTGAAACCGCTACTGTTTATCAAGATGTGAATTTCATTCATGCACATTTTTCTAAACTGCCAAAAGCCATTGAGAGCTTAGAATCTTCTGGTACTCCCCTCCATGAATCACTTGATCTCGTTGAAAAAGCTGCATCTTCGTTGAATTACGCTCCAGGCGAAATTGGAGAGAAGATTAAATGCAAGTTAGAAAAGGTGTTGAATTCGAACCCAGGACTGAAGAAGATTAAGTTAATTAGTCAATACTTGAGTGGAACTAGGGTATCCTTGCCAGATGTATGCTCCGAAACGTGGGTACCCATGTATAAGTACTGTCCAGTTACGTCAGTTGATGTAGAACGATCATTTTCAGCCTATAAACTCATTTTGACGGACAACAGACATAGTTTGTCTCCAGAAAACATTGAAAGACTACTAGTTACCTATTGTGATGCTTCTTTTTGCAATAAATGATACCTGTAAATAGGTAAGTGAATAAAATTGCATGTTTTTAAGAGCATATTTCCTTATTTTCCGTGCATATATTGTAACTTTTTAGTGCATATTTGCATGCATATTTTCAGGTTTTTTAGTGCATATAAATCCGGGCGCTAGTAATAACTCATTTGTAATTGTGATTTTCGTTGGCGACACATGCGAATCAATTGAAATATCGTATTGACCTGATATTTGCGATTAATTTTGGCGACATGCAAGTATGGTATCCGACTGATAGCGTGTTGGAGACGTCCTTCTGCGTAGGTTGAGATTTACCATAGGCCATCAGAGTACTTTCTCAAGTGGAACCCACAACCCAGCAACATTAATCACATAGAATCATTTATCAAGAGCTAGTCTGGATCTCATGTATCCTCACCTGGACGCGGGAATGGTGCAGATACAAAGACTGGAAAGAGGCCTAGGGGACGTCCTAGAATGAGATGGAGGAGCTCCGTTGTGGACTGTATTGCAAGCAGAGGAGTCGATAGCAATAAAGTACTAGAAGAAGAATGGTGGAGGGCTTGGGTACACTACCCTACCCAGAGAGAATCTGGAAAAGGGAATGGATGAAGAAGACTGTCATTTTGATTAATTATCTGATTATTTTACACTTCTGACGTTTCTTCCTTTCTGGAACTCATTACTGTGAAGCATCGTTTCTGGGTTATCTTCCTAGTGACTTAAGATAGTTCATAAAGAAACTTTCTTCTGCTCAAAGACTGCAGTAAAGTTTTCTGAAAATCATTGAATAATTATTTTAACAATTTCTTTCCCTGATTAATTGGTTGTATATCAAATTAAGAAATGAGCTGAAATTTTATTGTAATTGATGGTTAGTTTAAGGGGTACCCATGTGTGAAATGATTTATGTTGTTTTCAACTTAACAAAGATTTTCTTGGCTTACATTTCATTTTAATTTGAGTTAAGTTTTCTTTCTTTCTTGTGGGAGTTAATATTATCTGAAACATTTTAAACTTCCTTCATTTAATATTGAAGTTGGTTCTCTTGAACAAGGTCTTGTTATTTTGATCGGTATAATGAATTTAGGTTTTGCTAATCTACCTGCCTCTGGGCCTACATCGTTTCCACATTTTAACAAGACTTGTTTTTGGGACTGTTATGGTAAGTGTGCCTGAAGTATTTTGTTGTAATTTTGCTCACTGGCTAATGTTATAATACGTCGACTAGGTCAACGAGACCCAATTATGGATGATAATTCACACTGATACCGTTTCCAAATATGCTAGATAGTCAAACACACACCATTACGCCAAAATACGCCATAGACTACTACAAGGTTAACAAAGTCGTTATGAACTCAGTTTACAGGAATTAAAGATTGAGACATAAGCTCTGTGTATCTCAAGGTTTTTTGTTTTTTACAAGTTGCTTTACATTGCACCGACACATTTAGGTCTTATGGCGATGGTGTGATAGATAAGGGCTAGGAGTTGGAAGGAAGCATTCATGGCCTTAATTAAGGTACAGCCTCAGCATTTGCCTGGTGCAAAAATGGGGAAACCATAGAAAACCATCTTGAGGGCTGCCGACAGTGGCGTTGAATCCCCTCTCCCCCAAATACTGGATACTGGCCGCACTTAAAAGACTGCAACTATCGAGCTCGGCAAGACAAGTATTTTCCGAACATTTTATAGGAATTTACATAAATTACATACCTACTGATAACAATAACAAGACATTATACCAACCTTACTATTACTTTACAACTCTTACTGAAGTGTTTTCAACTACTTTTGCATAGCCATCCCCAGAAAATGACTACCGGGATGCAAACACTTAACGTCCTGTGTCCAATACCAACATTTTACTTCAAAAGGCAGTTTCTTTGTGTGCATTTCATATTGTTCTTTAGGGCTGACAAAGCTGCCTCAATGGATCAATGATAGTGTATCCGATTCATGAGCCCAAGTTTTCAGATTTGATCCCAGCTGAGGTAGTCTATTTATGAAAAGTCACCTAACAAAATTAACTCAGCCTTAGGAACTGTCCAGCATAATTCTGCTTTTGTTGCCAGATAGTAGCACAATCAGAAATTCAAAATTGGTAGCGAGGGTAATAGAGTGGATGTTACCCTATGGGCTGAATTCTGAAATTTTCAGAGGGTGAGAGGAGCTTTTAATTCCTCTTTTCTCGCACGCGCGTGCGTGCGTGTGTCTGTGACATGTCTCCCTAGTGATTGTGGTACGAGGTAAGGTGATATGAGTGCTATCCAGGACTTCATTCAAAGATCACTTAACCTTGTGGAGAACTGGTGGCGGGAAGAGCAACTTTCAGTCAACCCGAACAAGATAACTCTTTGGGCAAGACATATATATGGAAGAACAGGCACTGCACCTAGGTGTAGTGTTAGATAAAAATTTAACCTGGAATCCACATATAGAAAGGAACATAACCCGGATGAAGAACTTACTGTATGCATGTAAAAGAGCCGTTGGGAAGATATGGGGCCTAGACCATCAATGGTAATGTGATTATACACAATGATCATTAGACCGTTGATGGCCTATGCTGCAATCATCTGGTGGCAGAAGGTAAGTCGAGGAAGAGTTGGCAGTAGATTGGAAAGCCTACAGCCATAAAACTGGGGCTATGAGAACTATGCCGACAGAAGCCTTGAATACTTTACTAGACCTCCCATCACTATGCAGTTTCACAAAAGGACAGGCTAGAATGAGTTCATATAGACTGGCACAATCAGAGTGCTGGAATGCACAAAGACCCAATCTAGGACACTGTAAAACTAACAAAGTAATAACAGAGGAGGTTCTACACATGCCTTCTGATCATATGATACCAAAGTACAACTTTGAAAAACCGTTTGAGACCCAGACAATAAAAAAAAGAAGACTGGGATATCAACAAATGGAATACTGAAAAAGAAAATATAGTGTGGTGGACTGATGGCTCAGACTGTGGATGGCACAGGAGGAGGGATAAACGGGGGAAGACCTGAGAGATCAATCCAGATGAGCCTCGGCAGACACACTAGAGTCTTTCAAACTGAAATTATAGTTATCACAACGTGTCTTGAAAAAAATCTGAAAATGAACTATAGGAATAAGAACATTTTTACAGACAGCCAAGCGGCCATTAAGATACTAGAGGCAGTCTGGATAATATACAGAATTGTTTGGTATTGCCACTCACTTCTCCTGAAGCTCTCAAAGTACAACACTGTCAAAATAATATGGGTACCAGGGCATGCAGGTACATAAGGAAATGAAAAGGCAGATAAACTCGCCAGGAAAGGGGCAGAAACACATTTTGATGGCCCAGAAGCTGTATGCAGGATTTCCTATGGACAAGACTGACACTACACAGGAAAATAGGTACAAAAGAAACAAATGGAAAACTGGAGAAACACTCCAGGATGCAGGCTTGCAAAGGAACGTATAAAAGGACCAAACAAGAAACATACTAAAGAACTGTTGAAACTCAGCAGAGAAGATATAAGATGGGTAGTTGGACTGTTGACAGGACACTGCCATCTGAAAAAACACCTACACAGAATTGGAGTAATAAGAGAAAACATATGTAGGAAATGCAATGAAGCAGATGAATCAGCTGAACACATACTTTTCGAATGTGAGGTGCTGGGTAGAATCAGAATCTCCACTCTAGGACTACCAGGTGAAGAGAGAGGAAAAATCCAAGAAGACCCAATAAGAACAACCTGCAGCTCTGTGAAGGGAGCAGGTATATCTAGGTGGGAATGGAGGAAAAACATGGTAGCAAAAGATCTTAGAGGTTGACGCTAATTAGAAACTAATATTTAGAGGCCCCATGAAGAAAAAAAAAGATGATTTTTTTTTTTTGCTAGTTGTTTTACGTCGCACCGACACAGATAGGTCTTACGGCGACGATGGGAGAGGAAAGGGCTTGGAGTGGGAAGGAAGCGGCCGTGGCCTTAATTAAGGTACAGCCCCAGCATTTGCCTGGTGTGAAAATTGGAAACCACGGAAAACCATTTTCAGGGAAAAAGAAGAATAAGACAATTGGCTGTTCGCTTTGACTTTTGAGGGGGCCATTCCAAAACAGACTGAATATGCAGAAGCTCATTTATCCTTACAAGACAGCAGTGTAGTCTGTTTAAATGCTTTCAGATACCAGTATATGTAATCTTATTCAGTGTGGCAGGGTACAGTAAACCTCATTGTATAATATTGTTCCTTATATCATATACTTTCATGGGAGAAATAGTTTAAGAATAATTTCATCCCTTCCCATACAACTTTTCATGTTGCTTTCAGTATTTGATCACCCTGATTTCTGCCATGAGAAACTGATAATCTTATACAAGCTACAAAACAAATTCCTAGGGAGGAAAAGTTATAACAACACTTTTTAATTTTTAGGATGCTGTTGGTAACAATGCAGGGTTCTACAGTCAACTACATAGCTGATGGAAATACATTTTTTAATTTTTATTTTCAGGATGCTGCTGGTAACAAAGTAGGGTCCTACAGTCACATTGCCCCAAATGGTCAGGTCATCAGTACCAACTACGTAGCTGATGGCTCTGGTTACCGAGCTGTCAGTAATGGTCTCCCAGTTGGTGCCCAAGAGACACCTGAAGTACTAGCTGCTCGCAACGCTCATCTTGCCGAGGTTGAAGCTGTAAAGTCTCGTTCTCGTAGAGCGGCTCAGGTGGCTGATACTCCTGCTAGAACATCTCGATTGGGATCTCCAGTCGTGTCTGTTGTCAGTACTCCTGTTGTTCACCAACCAGCTTTAACCTATGCCATCCCATTTTACCAACACTTAATTTCCAAGCGTGAAGCTAACCCCCAAACTCCAGCCAGTACAACTAACTTCAAAGGTGTCCCTCATGTTCCTATTGTAACTTCCCATGTAGTCACCCCCCATGTAGTAAGCCACCCTGCCATTGCCTACAGCTACCCTCACGTCATTGCTAAGCGTGAAGCTAACCCCCAAACCCCAGCCAGCACAACTAACCTCAAAATTGTGCCTCATGTTCCTGTCATAGCTTCTCAAGTTGTCACTCCTCATCCTGTCGTTGCTTACAACTACCCCCATGTCATTGCTAAGCGAGCTGCCCAGACTGATACTCCTGCCCATACTGCTCGTCTGCCAGCCTCTCCTGTGGTAGTACCAAGTGTTTACGGTGTGCATCCCATCCTTGGAATCTACAACCCTGTTGTTGCTGGCTAAACTCAACAATAAATTAGAACCTGAAATCTTCATAAAATTAAATCTTGTCCTCTGGATAGTGTGTACGAGTGTGTGTAATGTGTTCAAGTAAATTAGAGTAATAAAATGGCATTATTCCAAAAATAATGATTTATTATAACTATTTGCTGTAGCTACATACATCCTATTTTCTGTTTCCTATATTTAGCAACTTTTATGAAGTATTTTAATAGCAGAATATACTGCAGGCACACACTGAGTGTGCTACATCAGCAGATACACAAAGGTCAGTAACACAAAAATCAATTATGAATCAAGGCTAATATTAATTGGTATGGTATAGTGAGAAGTGGGAGTGATATTCTGTCTTGCCTTCTCAAAATAACCATCACCACCTCCTCAAAATGCACCAAGTTTTAACAATGATCAAGTTTACTTCTGCCTATTCACTACATTAAATACAGTGTAACAAAAGGCAATGATAGATTTTAACGCTGGTTTTAAAAAAGAAAAGGGGTTTCTTGAAATTAAAGGCAACTTGGAACTAAGGAACAGCATATCAGATGATAATCCCCCCCCCCCCCCACAATAACATGGCATTCAACTGGAAACTGATGCCAAATGATAATGTTATTTGCTTTACGTCCCACTAACTACATTTATGGTTTTCGGAGACGCTGAGGTGCTGGAATTTAGTCCTGCAGGAGTTCTTTTATGTGCCAGTAAATCTACTGACACAAGGCTGAGGTATTTTGAGCACCTTCAAATACCACCGGACCGAGCCAGGATCGAACCTGCCAAGTCGGGATCAGAAGGCCAGTGTCTCAACCGTCTGAGCTATTCAGCCTGGCAAATGCTAAATATAACATTTTTTAGTATCTTCTGTTTTATGGTTATCACGAGTTATTCAAGTACATAAGAAGAAAGAAAGTCCTTTTCAACAGTATTGCCAACTTACATCAAGACTTCAATACAGTCATAATACCTTACAATGAACTTTACTTGAAGATCATGGTTGAAGCATGATGAATATAAGACCAAGCCACTATAGCATGATAGTTTGTGGTCCCGCCACTGCAAGTGATTATATCCAACACATGTTCCAGTAATTCCGGCAAGCCGGGTATAGAAAAATGCGGGAGACGTTACTGTGTAGGATATTTGAGTGAATAAGTTTAATTTTCTTTGCTTTCAGTTCCTAAACTCAGTTCATTGTGTGTTGTGTACTTCAAGCATGTATCTTATGTGGCTTGATTAATTTAATAGTTCAGCATGCCGTACTGTATTGTGCGATGGTAAAGTAGTTGATGATATGCGATTATTCCTCTGAAGGATCGAAATCAATTTGAAAAATGGGCCAGAACTATTACACGGAAGGATACTGAGTTAACACAGAATTTGTCATGTTCATTTCTCTGATGATTTGATAGAAAAATCAGATAATTTTATTGTGAATAATGAAAAAACTGGATATCTCTCATGTGAGATGAAAATTACATCCAGGAGCAGTGCCTCACATTTTCCCCAATTGACCGAAATAACTTTCAAGTGAGATTAAGTTCCATGAAACTCCCAACAGGAAAAAGAACTTAGACACCATAAGGAAAAAAAGAAAGATAGGAGTGCAGCAGCGAATGGGGAATTAAAAGGTCGGTCTAATGCTGATAAAAATTTGGGTCATTCTAGTATGCTTTCTGATGTCGAAAAGACAGTATTATCGCTCAAAAGGCGCCTAAAATATGCTATTCAAAATTTAATTCAAGCTAGATCCAGTCTCAACTCAGCAAAATTGAGAATTAATTTGCTGGAGAAGCAGGTTAGAAATACACAGGCATTTAATTATAGAGATTACAAACACCTTATCAAGAAGGAAAAGATGATAATCAACACCATGCTTAAGAAATGCCAGGTGAAATTTTCTAATGGAATGAGGTACAGCAATGAACTCATTTTAGAGAGTTCATTGTTGAAAATAAAATCACTGAAAGGATTTTGTCATTGTCGGTGACATAACCTCTTGTCTCTGCCCTCAGGAAGTCGCTTGAGAAAACTTTGTAAAGGGATTAAGTGCTCTTATGGAGTTAATATGCATAGCATAAATGCTATTTCAGATTTTCTTAAGGATGAAAAGAGTGATAATTCAAGTTATGGTGGTGTTATTTTTTATGAAGTTAAGCTAAGAGAAGAAATCCAGTTCAATAGTTTTTTCCCCATAAAGTAGATGGATTAGTTTATTTAGGTGAACACACCAGACCTCCGGAAGAACTTACTTGCAAATTATGCACTAGTGTTCCTATTCGTACCTTTTATGCATAATTGGGTGCAACCTGTTGCTATTTATGCAAGCAGAAATGCTACTCCAGGAGACATTCTTGCAAAAATTCTAATACAGGTGATTTTGCAGTTAAAAGAGGCTGAGGCGAAGGTGGTTAGCTTTACTTGTGATGGTAGTCAGACAAATAAAAATCCCTGGAAATTGTTAGGAGTCAGTGGCAAGACAAGTTCTCTACTTCACATCATTAATACTGCAGCTGTTAAGAGAAAGGTCTTGGCTTTCTCCAACTTTGTGCATGTATTGAAATGAAATTTTATCAAGAAATGGGACTGGAAGGATTACAAGGTAGTGAAGACACAGACATTTACCAGTGATATAAATATTGTTGCCGATGCACTAAATGCATTCATGCCTTCTCAGGCTCTTTGTCAAGGTTCACCTTCTCATACAGCTATTGTTAATTTTCTTCATACTGGGAGATCTACTTACACCACCTTTGCCACCAACAGAACCTTCGAATCACCCTACAGAGTACTTTGGAAATGTGTGAATGACTTTGAGAAAGAGATTAACAGGTAAGCTCACCCAGGATCCCTCAGAACGGCATTTCGGAATTATACGTTTTTCAGTTCAGATGATCATCCATCGGCAATACATTTTCCTCATTTGCATCTACTGCAATGTGTCTACGTCCCTATAAAGCAGGCTTTAAATGTTGGAGGAAATTGCAAACCTAAACAGGAGCTGATCTTGACCTCATAGTTAATCACATCCATATATTAGCCCGGGATGTGGAAGTGCATAACAAGACAATGGAACTTCCATTGAGAAAAAAATTGTGGTTCAAGATGCAGTAAATATCAAAGACTGGGAAAGCTCTGTACCTGAATTTGACAGCACAGTTCGAAACTCTTTGACTGAGAAGTGTTTAGTGTACCATTTGGCTGGGTACTTTGTTAGTCACTGTTCTAAATTTATTAAGTGTTCGCCGTGTGCCCATTCTCACGTGAGAATAATCAAAGTAAATTTTCAGTTCTCACTGAAATAAAGACTATGGTTCAAGCAACAATGAAGTGTTTTTAACACGTCCTTCAAAAAGTGTATGATGTGACAATTTTACAGGCCGAGAAAGTAATTAATGGAAAACAATAACTCAAAATCGATGTGGAGCAAAATATTTTTTGATTGTATTGATTCCATTGAAAAATTTTCAGTTGATGCTTCACAAGCTGGCTGTCGTCTTCAACATGTTACGAATATAGTCCCCAGACTTCTTTATCATTATCTGAAGTGCCGATTTTTCTTCAAAATGAAGGAAATCCGGTAAGATTTATAATCTCAAACATCTGCCAAATCTTTACGCAAGCTTTCGAAAGTCCTGTAACCGACAAATGGGGTTGGTAAGTAGAGTATTACCTTTAAATAGTTCATGGGTGTTTGTTTTAATATGCTGGGAGTTATGTACTATTTATCTGTATATGTAAACTCCAATAACCTGTGCTTTCCACAACATGTAACGAAGGCCATCGCCCGTATTTCCATGTATCCTGCTGTGGTATTTTAATTTTAATCTCTCATTGTTTTAAAAAAAAAACATTATATATACTTATCAGTTACGGAGTAATACGTTTCCTCTGGCATCATTCCTAAGACCAGCTGATCGGCACTGTGGAGCTTACCCACTCTAGCGCTGCCTGGCGAGGCGTGCTTGAACTCAAGAGTCCTCGCACTTGTTCTTATATTCGTCATGGTTGAAGTAAGTCTTCATCTTTTGTAGTATTGGCTCCATGCCTAACTGGCTGGCATGGTGACTTTTCGATCAAGAGGTCACAAGTTCAATTCCTGGCTGGGGGATTTTAACTTTATTTGATTATTTCCTCTGGCTCAGAGACTGGGTGTTTGTGTCATCTACAACATTAGATAGGATCCCATCCTCAGACGTGCAGGTTACCCATGGCAGTCAACTCAAAAAAAGATCATCATCATCATCATCATCATCATCATTTGTTGTAGTACAGACCTCCCTCGCCTCACCAGTTAAATTGTTCTATTGATTAATAAGTAGTTTTTGGAGAACTGAAAGTTGAAGAGTTGAGTGACAAACTGGAGAAAAATAAAGACGATATGGAAATATGAAACAACAACAAAAAGTTCCAAAACTATGTAATTACAAATTAACCCATTGCCATACACTTTGACGGAACCTTCTGTCCTGCGATCATAAGATGGTAACATACTTTGACGGACACTTCCGTCCTGGTGCATGGAACATTTATAAGTTCATTATCGTGATTAGCTGGTCAGAGAGATTTATTCTGTTTGTTTTGCAGCCTACCCGATAGATTTCAGATGATACCTGAAGCTATTTTCTCTGTGTAAATAGGAACTCTGATCTGAAATATGGAAAATAAAAAGCACCTCAGTTTACCGCTATTTGTAAACAATCATGGCGGCATCCAAGCACGGCATGGATGACATAATACCAATATAAATGGTCCATTATTGGACAATATAAATTTTTCAGCCAACTCATTCCTGGTTGCCAGCGTTTCGTCCCCGTGTGCTAGGCTTGACTCATCAGTTGGTACCTAGCACACCTACCAAGACGCATGGCTAGTACTTACTGTGTAGACCACTGCGTAGGCTACTTGTAGCCACCGGCAGTGCCAATGCACTATGAGAGACTTTGTCTCGCTACCAAAAATTGATGCCTGCTTGGCCATAATGTCCAATAACAGACCATTTACATTGGTATTATAAATTTTACTCATTCGGAACAAATATTTCTGATTCCCTATGGGAATCAACATCTATATCATGGATGAGGTTATTCATAACTGGCTTGAAAATAGCGATGCTGAAAGTGGAAATAATTCTCTGGAGAGTGAAAATACGTCGTCTTCAACTGAGAGTGACGAAAGTGATTCAGACTTCAGTTCCAAGGTGACAGTGCCAAATGAAACTGCGGGACAAAACCAGAATGCAACAAGAGCGGACTACAGTAATGATACTTGGAATGAGGATCTTGTTGACAATAAGCCTGTTTCTGTAACATGCAAACCTGTTTCTGAAATTCATTCTATAGTGAGGAGGAGTTTGGGGAATAATCCAAAAGAAATTGAGGTAGTGAATGAATTTCTAACCCCACAGTTCTGGGATCACATTACAAAGGAGACCAAGGCTTAAGTCTCTACATTTCTTGCTAATTTATCTGCTCCCCTTGAAACCAATAACACGAACAAAAACACTGGTTTCCTGTTAGTATAGACGAGCTAAAAGGTCACTTTGCTCTGTGTATTCTTATGTCACAGACAAAAAAGCCTGCAATACAAGGTAACTGGTCGAGACAGAGTAATAGAAACTCCCATATTTAGTGAACCATGCCATTCAAACGCTTGGTTTCTATAAACAAATTCTTGCATTTTAGTACGGACTCCTCTGAATCAAAGCATGACAAACTAAGAAGACCAGTTATAGATTTACTTTTGGACAGATTCAAGTTTGTGTATACTCCAGGAGAAAATATTTGCACTGATGAATCTATGATGAAATTCAAAGCTAGACTGTCGTTCATTCAATATAATCCATCCAAGAGAGCAAGATTCGGTATCAAGGTGTACAAAGTTTGCTCTTTAGGGAACAGCTACTGCTGGAATTTCAAAATATATACTGGGAAGGATTATGAGGGAGGATCTCCCTACAATGATTTATTAGTTAGTGAGAGGATTGTTACTGATATGTGTAAGGATCTTCTGGGTGTCTGGAGAACTTTGTACATGGATAACTGGTACAGTTCACTGTCTTTGTACAAGATTCTCCTGGAACATAACACAAATGCTATTGGCACAGTTAGGGCAAACAGGAAAAATATGCCTCCTAAGTTCAAGGATACACAGCTGAACTTAATTTCGCTTCAGCGAACAAAATCCTAGCCATAAAATGGATTGACAAAAAGCCTGTACACTTTATGTCAACTAAGCATTACAGACCAGATATTGTTACAGTCCAATCAAAACGAGGGAAGAAGCTGATACCCAACCTGGCGGTCGATTATAATGATGGAATGGGTGGGGTTGACTCTCATGATCAGCGACTGGCGTCTTTCCCATTCATGAGGAAGTATGTGAAAGGCTATAAAATGATGTACTTCTACCTCCTTGATATGGCATTATTGAATTCCTTTCTCATTTGGCAAATTCTCAACCCAACAATGAAGAATAAACATTTCAAAGCATTCCGCATCAGCACTGCAGAACAGTACTTGGAAGGTGTTTGAATACCCCAGTACCCCAGCAGAGGCCGTCCCCGCACTGGTACCACCCCAGTGAGACTCCAGAGTCAAAATTCTGGGCACTTTCCATCCAAAATTGCCCCTACAGAGAAGAAATTAGTACCATCCAAGCAATACAAGGTGTGTTACACGCAGGGTCTACGGAAGGAAACCTCTTTTCAATGTGTCAAATGTATGGTTGTCCTCCATGTTGATACCTGTTTCTTGCTGTACCATACAAAAACTTACTTCTCCAAACCATAAAAACACGATAGAACTTGAAAAATTTGTAGTGTGTGTCTTCAAGTTTCCTTATGTGATTAGTCAAATTTATGTTAAAGTGACTGAAAAATAAATGGCATGTAAGGGAATATTTCCCTTCACAAGTAATGGTAGGCCAAAGGGTTAAAGGAAAACCAGCACGAAACAATGTGACCTAGATTGGAACAAGGTGGTGGAAATATAAGATAAAACAGCCCCAACCTGACTGCATCTGGATAAGGAGAGAAGATGATGATGATGATGATGATGATGATGATGATGATGATGATGATGATGATGATGATGATGATTATTATGATGGTGGTGAACTTGAAGAGATGATTCTGACATGGTGTAATATGCACTTCATTAAACCCACAAGATTATCAAATCATATGATGAAGCTATTGTTAGCATCCAATAGGTTCACATACTGGAAAACAGTTGTTCAACAATGCAATGAACCTTAAACAGGCTTTGAACAATTTAAATATTCATATGAGATCAATCATGTTCTTGTCCATTAAATGACACAACTGTGAACTTCCTTGATTATGAATCTAGCTGAAAGCATAGCCTTATTCTGCAGGAAAAACACAAAAAAGGAGAAGTAGTTTTCCAGGTTTGTTTGTAGACAATGGTCCAATTGGGTTCCAAGCCCCCAAACATTTCACCAATAATGCTTCATCCCTAAGAGTGAGACTGTTTAAGGACATTAGAGGAACAGTTGAGAGATCCATCTGACCTAAGGCACACATACAGATTCTATAAAAATATAGTAAGAAAGCCAGCAAGTACTGGAAGATGATATTAAATAAGCTGTTTATTTACAAAGTAGTGTAAAGTTTGCATTTGACTTCATAGTTAATTCTAGGAAGCATAGAAACAAACCTGGATAATGCTTTTGGACATAAAATTTGTGAAATGTTCATGTCCAATGAAAAATAACTTATTTGCAAACTAGTACATTATAACATGGAAAATAATACAAAAGCAAGCCAATATTGCTGAAGAAAAATTTCAAAACCAATATTTTAATACTTTTCTACTCCAAACCAGCAACTAAATATTTTTGGAATTATTTTGATATTTCCTCCCTTTTTATTACATTTCATTACATGGGCAAAAACAGAAGCAGCCCTTACGAAGAAGGGAAATTTCCAGGAATCAAAGAAGTCAGCAGACATGATTAAAGCAGGAGTCCAGAATTTGCAGTGACTACAAAGAGTGCTCAATGCAGTTTGGAAGGATGATAAGATACCTGCTGATTGGAGCAAGGGCGTCATTATCCTCCTGTTCAAGAAAGGACAACTATTGATGAATAACACTCCTTTCTCATCGGTTTAAGATTCTTGACAAAGAGTAGATTGCGAGTCATCTTAGAGCCACAGAAGAGGAACAGTATGGCTTCAGGCCTACTAGGTCCACAACAGGCTTACTCTTCAGTGTCTATACGTTAATGGAGAAATATAGGGAAAAAGGGGGAAAGGTATGTTTAGGGTTTTCCTTGATACTGAGAAGGCATATGATAGCTTTGCAAGAGAGAAGATATGGGAATGTCTGAGAAAAAGAAATGTGCCAGAGGAACTGATGAGGGAAGCCCAGATGGTGTATGAGCAGCTGTGTGCAATTGGGTGACGGACATTCATCCTGGTTCCAGACCAAAAGTGGAGTCCAGCAAGGCAATGCAGTATCCCCATTATTGTTTGTCACCTCATAGATTACATAATGAACATCAAGAAAACTCATGGTGAGCCAAATGCAATGGCTTTCAATGATGATGTTATGATCTGGGGAGAAGTGTGAAAAACTTTACATGCCTCGGCAACATACTATCTCGAGATACACTAGCCACGAAGGAGGTGGCAAATAGCATGCAGAAGAGCTCTCACTTTTACCAGGAAGTACAGTACAAACACTCTTCTGGTATCCCAAAATACCAACTAAATCAAAGCTGGTAATGTTCGATCAGTACTTCATACCGATCTTAATCTATGGTATTGAAGCCTGCACCCTAGCTAAGAAGGACTCATCAAGGTTGCAGGCATCTGAGATGAAGTTTCTGAGGTCCACAATTCAAAAAATCTGGACAAGTTAAAGAATGACACAGTTACAAAGGAAGCTGGGATGGAGACATCATTGTTACATCGGGTTAGCATGTCCAGTCTGAGGTGGTTCAGGCATGTAATGAGGATGGAGCCAACAAGGCCAGCTTATGTTAACTTGGAGAGACACATGGCAGGAAAACCCATTGGATGGACATCATAAAGCTGGACATTGCAGATCCGGGAAAGCCACTGGAGGATGTCATTAACAACAGAACACATCTCAATAAGACAGAGTGAAAGAGAAACTGGAACTGTAAAGTGATTATTGATACTATTATTATTATTATTATTATTACACTTTCAACTGGACAAATTTTCAATATGGTTACAAGTGAAGTCATTAATAAAATTGTAGAAAATCAAACTGGATTTAATTTTATTGAAAGAGAGAGAGAGACAGTACTAAGCCTTTTTTTTAAATAAACAGGAAGTCATGTTCCAAAACAGGAAATGGAATAAGGGCCGCATGCACTAGATGTACACCCAGAAAAATGTCTGATGTTGCAAATAAGGACATAGGTAAAACCTTAATTCATATAAGATTTTAATCATCTCTGGAGTATTTTCTTCAAATATATTTATACTACTTCTAAATTTTTGTACTACTAATTCAGTTTCGACTAAGTATAATAGACTCACCTTGCTGATTCTAAGCTGTTCATAATTATTTATGAATCATTTATCAAACAAACATTTTGGAAGGGATTTGATACCTTAGCAAGTTTTGCTGCTAAAATATGAAATGAAAAAAAGTAATAAAAAGAATTATCCTACCTTTGCCATCAGGCTGAATTGGCTTGAAGCCTACACTCTCTGCCTTAGCTTGCAACTTGGTCTGGACATTCTCTGCTCCCTCCTTCATTTTGGCAAGGATACCTAGAATGAAGTTACAGCTTACCTTTACATTTGTTTGAAAGATAAAACAATAACTATTTTTTCCAGATTTACTCTTTTCAAGTCACATTAAGCAAGTTTTCAAAATTAGATAAAAGATTCAAGAACCAATTCATTTATGCTCCAAATTAAGTTCATAGATCATTAATTATAAGAACCAATTCTATACAGTCGAAAAAAAAAAAAAAAAAAAAAAAAGACCATGCTGTAATACTGCACAAACTTACAGTTTATGTGACAAAAAAAAAGCTTGACCATATTAGAATTCTAACAGCATTAACCAAAGTAAACATTCTTTATATGATGAAAGCTGATTCTGCAAATGAATTTCAAATCAAAACTGGACACTTCTTTAGTACAATTCGAGAAAACATCCTTGGAATTTGACCCTGATGTGCTTGCTGTATGTTTATCTTTTACGTTCCCTTCTACCTGTGCTTATCCAGCTTTCTTCTTATCCTATACTTCTTAGGTCAAAAATGAAGATCATCAAATTGGCCCCTCACTATGTAGATGCCCACCCTTCTGATGAAGTTGGGAAGTAGAAACAAGGTCATTGGTGACAAGAGGAGATGGATGCTGAAAAAAGTTTGTTTTCACTGCTATTCAATTCAATGCATAAAAAACCTGGTCATGACAGTGTAAATACAAAGTATCCTGCTCCTACTTCCTCTTCAATTAAAATCACTAGTTAGACCCCAGGCATACATCATAAGGAAGGTATGAAATGTTAAGATATAGAAGACAAAGAGTGGATTACCTGATGGGACATTAAGTACACAATTATCTCAATGGAGCAACAAAAATATAAGAAGATATGGCATAAAAATTACACATAAAAAGTGTGATTACTAATTCAGAGTTTCTATCTGATAGACCTCTTTAAACATTAACCAAAATCTTTCTTAGATATATTCAAAACAAATTTAATAGATCAGAGATAGGAGGCTAGGAAAGATGAAGATATGGAGTTTATCCTTGACCTTTTATGTTGTCCTTTCCGTTGCCATTCTGTTGATTACTGTGTGTGTTTCTATCCACTTCCAAATCTCCTGTCTTTGATATGTTGCTTCTGAGCACATATTCTTCCATTTCCATTACTTACACTGACAAGATTCCCCACCAAATGTTTTGTTTTTTTTACAATTTTATTTATGTCACACTAACTCAGATGTGTCTTATGGTGATAATGGGATAGGAAAAGGCTAGGAGTCAGAAGGAAATTACCATGGCTTTAATTAAGGGACAGCCCCAGCATTTGCCTGGTGTGAAAATGGGAAACCTTGGAAAACCATATTCAGGGCTGCCGACAGTGAGGTTCAAACCCACTATCTCCCGAATGCAAGCCAACAGCTACGTACCCAAAATCGCGCAGCCACTTCCTTGGTCTCTATCAAATAAAACAATTGCTATTGAGGAATAAAATTTTCTTATTCCTATGAAAGAAGAAATCAAAAAATTTTCTTCAGAAGAGGTGAAATAAAAACAAATAAAAATACAACCCTGAAGAACAAATTAATAAGAATAAATCTGGCTAAATGAGAAAATACAAAAGATATATCTTTAAAAATAAACACATCATCAAAAACAGAAATATTATCAAATGAAGAAGATAAACAGTACATATTTTGCACAAAAATATATACAGTGTATACATAACCAAAGAGGAGGGTGCAAGGCATTATTCTGACAAAGCAAGACCATGCATGTAATAACACAGGGTTACGGAAAAGCTGAAATATGAACAGATCACCAACCATGGCGATCCTTCTCCTTGAGAATACGCTCCATGTCACCAGCCTTATCCTTGACCCGGCCAAAGAAGTCTATCCATGCAGCATTTACAGAGGCGTAACATTAATGTTAGAGTAAAGTAAATATGTCACAATGTTATTAAATTACCCAAAAAACACTTTTAAAAGCAGATGTTCATACAACACATACACACGAGGCAAGATATATGGACAGTAGTAATTTCACAGGCTAGTGAGAGCATGATCATTAGCCACAAAAGCTTATCTTCCCCTCAAGGACTGGAATCATTAAAGGCACATAACTGGCAAATCAATTACAAGAAAAATCAATTAAAAAAACACAGAATTCTATCATTAACTTAAGTGAAAATATTAAGGGAATTTAATTTAGTTTATTAACTACTATTCTGTCAAATGATTGTGAATATGGAAAGAGCAAGAAAAATGGGGAGTGCTGACAGAAATACAAAAAGATTGCTACTATTCTTGGTTTGAACCTTTTCTTTCTCTTTGACTGTCTTGAAATAATTTATGCATGTTGGACAATGTGATGAAATCTCAGCACATGCCAGTTCTCCCAGGTTTCTGCAGGTCTTGAACTTGTGAACTAAACAGTTCAACAGACTGTCAGTTTGAAAGAAAAAAAAAATTAGTCACCTTTCCGCAGCCTGATGACACAGCATCTACTGAACTCTCCTAGCTTACCAAGTGTTTATTGGCAACAGCTCTATAATACTGGTTGCATTGTGCATGTTCCTCAACTTAACTCATTGGCATACCTTGCCGCCTGCCAGGCAGCCGCGCGTGCAGTGAGCGTTCATACACAAGACGCCTGGCAGGCGGTCAACTGAGAGGTAAGCTTTCTACAACTATAGCTCATTCCACGTTAAGAAAACAGTATTGCTCTTATGGCCCTACAAGGAGTGAACACACCCCCTCTGAGACACCCATAATTCCTCATGATTAAGGGATATTACACTGTACTTTGTAATGCGTTATGAAAGACAAATAAAGAGGATGAGGGATTTTTGCCCGTGAGTTATTAAAATAACTATATAACATTTCCTTTTTCATAAATACATTCTTAGGGAGGAAGCACAATGGCAGGAACAGCCATCACTTCGTTGCCTTCCTTCAATTTCCTTCTTCTGTGTTGCTCTGGTACAAGCATCGTGTAGTCCCCTTACTCTGTGAACCGCTGACAGCTCACCTCTGTAGTGAAGTCATCTGCAGTATTTATTTGTTGCGTGTGTATTTTTAGGCTTTAAATCAGTGTGCAATTGTCTTGAGTGGGAGTTAAGCGATAAGCCTACATGTGTGATTTCTTTCTTTAACAATAATACTGTGATCTTTTGTAGAGTCATACATAATAATGTTATTTTGCTTCACGCCCCACTATCTACTTCTACGGTTTTCGGAGATGCCAAGGTGCCAGAATTTTGTCCCGCAGGAGATCTTTTACATGCCAGCAAATCTACCGACACGAGGCTGACGTATCTGAGCACCTTCAAATACCACCGGACTGAGCCCAGGATTAAACCTGCCAAGTTGGGGTCAGAAGGCCAGCGCCTCAACCATCTAGGAGTCATCCACAGTATTTATTTGTTGGGTCTGTTTCCTAGCCTTTATATCAGTGCGTACTTGTCTTGTGTTGAGTGAGTGTTATGTGATTAGCCTACGTGAATGATTTCTTTCTTTTAACATTAATACAGTGATTTATTTGTGTTATGGCAGAGAATGTTACGACACGACAGCATAGTAGTACCCCGCGTTGCCTGGGGACATTTATTAAATGCAATTAAATGCATCCATCATCCCTTGAGCCCATAAATATTATTATCTGTCTATTTTCTCCCCCAGTTTGCCTTACACTTTAATGCTGCGTATTTTATGTGCCTTAGTTTACCTCTGATTCTGTACAAACCAAAAATAGCCACTGTAAACACCCCATCTGCATTAGTTCATAAAAATAATTTGCAGCCAGTTTCTTCTGCCTTTTATCTTGAACTTAAATACTGAATCACAAATGTATGTGCCGTGATGGTGTTGAGCAGAGCCGTTTGATACGGCAACCCTGTTGTCATAAGAGCAATACAGTTTTCTTAACATGGAATGACCTAGAGTTCAAGCTTTCTGTCCATAGATGGCATGACATGCAGTATACCATCTGAAAGCTGAGAATCTTCTCTCTCTCTCTCTCTCTCTCTCTCTCTAAGTTGGAATGAACATCATAGATTGCATCACGCAGCAGGCAATCACTCTCCAAGCAGGCTGATTACCCCCTTGATAATCAGCAGAAATGGCAGACACTAGCAAACAGTGTATTACAAGGAATAAAATCAAACTTATATTATGGGATAGTCAAGAGTGAATTGGGCAGTGATATACAGTAGAGTCTCGTTAATCCAAACTAATTGGGACCGGAGTCTGTTCGGATTACGAAATTTTTGGATTAACTGGGAAATATTTTCTAATAATAATGTTATTGTTTTTACGTCCCACTAATTACTTTTACGGTTTCCGGAGACGCCTAGGTGCCAGGATTTTCTCCCGCAGGAGTTCTTTTATGTGCCAGTAAATCTACTTACATGAGGCTGGCGTATTTGAGCACCTTCAAATACCACCGGACTGAGCCAGGATCGAACGTGCCAAGTTGGGGTCAGAAGGCCAGCTCCTAAAACGTCTGAGGAAAATAGTTTCTAAAATACAGTACAGCACATACTGTAATTTGAAATGTTCATTCTTTAGCAGTTACATTAATAAAATAATGTATAGAATTACAGTAGGGTAGTTAAGAACCCGTAGAGGAGGAAACGACAAATAAAAAGACATTAGCGAGTGGATGGAAGGTGACTGTCATCAATTACAAACAGATCAAAAATTGTAACTATGGTGGAGAAAGAATCTGGAGTTGAAGAGGAACAGAGTGACGACGAAGAAGACCACAATGAACAACCAATATCACATTCAGATGCCGCGGCCGCCTTAGAACTTGCCGTAAGCTACGTCGAGCAACACTCCATTGTTACACCCACTGATGTGATGTTTGTGAGATGCTGGTTTAACACTTCATCTTCGAGTAGGTCCCAATCACTACGGCACAAGAAACTGACAGACTTTGTAAAGATAAACGACCAGTGATTGATGGTTTATGATGTGTAATTATGTTTACATTAAGTTATTCTAGTAAAATATGATTAATAAAATGCAAGTAAATCTTCATTCTATAATATGTTCTTTCATTTCAATAAGGAGAATTTAAAAAAATGAATATTTCAGTTCGGATTAACCGGACTTTCGGATTAACGGGGTTCGTATTAACGGGACTCTAGTGTAGTTTTAGAAAATTACACAATTTTATTTACTAGCAGTGAAAGTTGTAGCAACATAACAAAAAATTTCACGTTGAGTGATGACGCCTTTGAAGGCGATATTGAAGTCCATCCTGCCTACAAAAACACAAAGGAGGATGGCTGGGAATGGAGTAAAACAGGTGATAGACCTTCCAAATTCTGGGATAAAATCAATCATAAACAGAACCCTCTCTCCAGATCCCTCCCCTCTAGACATTTCTCAACACGTGGTTCACAACTCTTTACGGGATGAGATAGCTACTGAAAGAAACGGTTTTGCCGATCACTTATTCGCAGAAAAAAAAACAAAATACCCTGTATGAGTTCACTGGGTACATTTCACAAGATTTATAACCCCAAAGCATGCCGTGACTGTGTTGAAAGCAACAATGTCAAGAAAAGTGCAGTGAGATACGACTGTGAGAAGTATTTGATGGTTTTGCATTTCCCGGAGTGTTTTAGAGTGTTTCACACCTTTGAAAACTTTCAAATTGTTGCTCTGGGTGCTGCAATTCATCACATCAAACAATGGTATGATTAAAATTCAGTATGTTGCGGATTACATCTACAAAACCGTATCTTTCCCATGAAAAAATGGTATACATGCGCATGCTCAGTACATTAAATTTAATATGTTAATGGGTTAAAGCTATTCAAATAACCACTTACACACAAACCTAAGTCCTTTGAGAGTCTTTTCACCAAACTACATTAAATGTCTTATTTTAGGCAATGACTGAATAATAGTCAGGAAATTGGTGGGGTGGGAAATGAGTTGCCAGCTATGTAACATCTCTTTCTGGATGAGGAAACTATGCATCATGAACCTAAGGGAAATAACTCTCACATCCATACAGATAATGGACAACACAAATCTATCACATATGCACAGGATCTCATAACAAATGCACCATCACCAGTAGACATAACTGATGGCAAGACTATGACATAACAGAACTGTTTAAAGCCAAAGTATCAGAGGGTTCATAAAGCCAATGATTAACACTTAGGCTGTTATACAGTGACTTCCTAGTCATTAACGTTTACTCAATGAATAAGTTGGCAAATCAAGGGCTTAATGTGAAACTGACATAACTACAAAAATTGACATTTTTAGGTCTTTACACTGATCAATAGCAAATTTGTTCTTCTACTTGCCGAAGAGAGACTGTAACTAAGTTTCAAACAGTCTTGTATGTAGTATAGATTGTAACTACAAAACAAGCTGGTATATTTCATGTGACAAACAAACTGTTAATAATTTTGTTTTGAATAAAATTTTAACACTTGATACTAACATTTCTACTTGTCAATTAAAAGAAAGTTAGACACATAAAAAGTCAAACAAAACATTAAACTGAAATCAAGAAAACTTTTACAAGGTCTATTAGCTGCTCCTGAGACTTTACTCAGAGGTTCTCCATATAATTTATCTTGCAGTCATAATTCTGCTAATATTGTACTGTGTTTGTGCTTTCCACAGTATTTTGGAAAAGAAATTAACTTAGGACGAACTGTTACAAATTCAAAGAGGTTTTGCACTTTGAATCTCACTTGCCTACTGTGAATTCTACTGACGCTGCTTTGGTAATTGCAGGAATCAAGCCATTATTTCTATCTGGAATTGGCAGAGCTGAAGTGGCTCTGTGTAAGAGAAGCAAAGCATTACCTCTACCAGTTTTCAACACTGTTGCAGAAAGGAAGGGTCATTTTTGGCAGTCTGGTCATCCTAACTATTTCAAGAGACTTCTTTGCAGCACCTGCTCACACCTTGATGACTGTCTCATCCATACAGATGTCTCGCATATCCCTAATACTGATAGAAATAAGACAGATGTAATTACACAGTCCATCAGGATGGCGCTGAAATTTTTAAGGCAGAACTTTGTGCTATAAAATCTGTAGTTCAATGATGACGACAAACATAAGGATATTTAGTGACTCGCAAGCAGCGGTGAGCTCCAAAAACGAATACAATATGAATCTGACAGCAGTCAGTATAAGATCAGAGGCTAAAGAATATGCTCCCACATGTACCTCTTCGATTCATGCTTACACTGGGTCTGATGGAAATGAAAGAGCAGATTCATCAGCAAAATCAACTGCTACATTGAACACTGAAAGTATACATTATGATAAATCTCCAATGTGCTATGTTAAGAGACAAATCAAGAAACATATACATCAATGGAACAAAATCTGGACATTAGTTTAAATGACTCTGTTAAAAGAGAAACATTTTTCCTTGAAGTTCAACATGGACTTCAGAGTAAAGTACTAGAGCCAAACTTTGTCCTAAAGTAGTTTAAAACAGAAAATTTTAATCTTACTTTGAACAATTTAAAATATGAATTATTGATGGATGCAGTTAAGTTCGTAATAGCGAGAATTAATAACGGCGAGAAATTTACTCGCTATAACGGATTGTCGTTATATCCAATTTTTCGTGAAAGTCAGGAAAAACACCATCCACAATAAAATTGGTACGAAACGGCAGTCAGTTTGTTCAAAACTTGCATTTTCACAGATGATATCCACACTACGGCTTGCTCGTTTGTTATTTTTCTATATCCAATACTATGTGATAGTGTATGTTTATTTCATTCTGAAAAAGTTATAACAACACGCCAGAGATCTCTAAGGCAAACGTTCCAGTTTTCTTCTTCAATCAGCGTCACCTAACCTAACTACATATGTATAATAAAAACGTAAACTTATTTCAAGCACACGTAGAGAAATGATAACCTCCTCGCTACAAATTTACATGGGAACAGCCTTTCGAAATTTAACTAGACGCAAGAAAATATAAACTATCCTCTGAATCAGTGACGTACTCTGCCATATCTTGAGGTGTATCACATTCTTACTTAATTTCAGTATATAACATTAAGTATTAAGCTATCGTTTACTTCAGCCATTATTTCTAACGAGTTAACAACTGCTAATATATAGATATGAAAAGGCTCCACCTTATCAATACAATTTTATTATTAACTACAGAACCGGTTTCGACCCTGAACAGTCATCATCAGCTGCATCTTAGAAGTGAAGCTTCCAAGGTGTGAAGAATTATTTAAATTAATTTCCGGGTTGAACCGTGTTGTAGTTGTCTGCACATCACGTACAGTTTGCCGACGTTTCGAATACATTGCAGTATTCTTTGTCAAGGCGACTGAAATACCCCTACTCGATCCAAGGTAATCAGTCTCCCAGGCAGAAATTTACACTACTAGAGTGGTCCTGACCTTGGCCTTTTATATCCTAGCCTTTCTGGCTGACGTAAGCCCTGGCTGTCTCGTGAGTATTCTGAAAGGTATGTGTCACAGCCAGATAGTGGGGGCTTGCCCGCACTGTTATGTAATGGGGTTTCGGCCTGTGTGTTTATGTTGTGCTCTGTATGTCTTAAACTATGAATGATAGGCATTCAAGAATTACTGATTTTATATCCTTCTTCCAAAGTTATGTTGTTTGGATGTTTCTTGATTTCTATTGCCTCGCAGATTTTCCTTTCCAGATTCCAAGGGATAGCTGCTAGGATCTTGGTCTTGTCAAATGATATTCCGTGCCTTGTTTCGTAGGAATGCTTGGCTACCGCTGAAATATCTGTGTTTTGGTTCTTGGTGTGACGGATATGATCTTTTAGGCGGGTGGAGATCAGACGTTTTGTTTCACCAACATAACAGGCTCTGCAGCTACATTCAATGTGATATACTCCAGGGGCCTGTCATTCTATTGTGTCTTTTACTGGTGGTAGATAAAAGGCTAGCTTTTGGTGAGGTTTATAGATAGTTATGTCGTATTTGTCCAGTATCTTGCCGATCCTGTCTGTAGTATGTACTATGTCTGTACTATGTATTTTAAAGTGTTCAATGTACTTGTAATTTAGAATTAAGTTTAAGTTAAATTTCACAAACAAATTTTAGGCCTAAAAGATAACTCCACACATAAGTACCTGAATTGTATTATATTAACCATTTTACTCTCAAACATGCCCAATTTGGACGCTTGGACATAATGCTTCCCCATGGCTTCTCCATTTAGAAAGGCACATTAACTATCATTTGACATATGTAAAGGTATCAATGTACAGCTGATGATGACTGTTTAGGGTTGAAACCGGTCCTGTAGTTAATAATAAAACTGTATTGATAAGGTGGAACCTTTCCTTATCTATATATTAATGATCAATACGGAAATGAAATTAGTAAATCAAGATTTAACAACTGCTATCGGCCACGTTATTTACGCATTTATTGTACGAAAACGTGTTATCCTCTTTCATTTTGTAGTTTCTTTTCGACTCCAACATCGCCAATATAATGGTCCGTTATTGGATATTATAAATTTTCCAGCTAACTCATTCTTGGTTGCTTGTGTTTCGCCCTCGTGTGCTAAGTTAGGCTCATCAGTTGGGACTTAGCACACCACCCAAGACGCAAGGCTAGTGCATACCGTGGAGGCCACTGCATAGGCTACTTGAAGCCACCAGCAGTGCCAATGCACTATGAGAGCTATGTCTCATTTCCAAAAAATTGATGCCTGCCTGGCCATCAGATAATACAGATGTTGATTCCCATAGGGAACTTAGCACACGAGGGCGAAACGCAGGCAACCAAGAATGAGTTAGCTGGAAAATTTGTAATGTCCAATAACGGACAATTATATTGGTATTATAAATTTACTCATTCGGGACAAATATTTTAAATTCCCTATGGGAATCAACATCTGTATTATCCAACATCGCCTTCGAATGTCGATGAGAGAGCTCACTAGTGGATACAGTGAGGAAACAATATCGAGGATGATCGATCGCATGCAATATAATCGCTGCATGCTTAAATGTCTATAACGGGAAAATTCGTGCACGCTTAATCTCTCGTAATAATGGATGCGTCAGTGATAGAGCTCTCGCTGTAACCGAAGGATAATGCACAGTTTAATATATTATTTTGAAGGGACAGGCATAAACTGTTGTCATAACAGGGTTCTCGTTATATGCCGTACTAATTATAGCGGAACTTCTACCGTATTTACATTTCTGTGCATTTCTTCAGACAGTGGATCATTAATATTTTCCTGCCCTGTGTTTAGAAGGAAAAGACTTATTTGAGCATCACCTGAACGACTGTGATCTGGAACTTTCAAAACAATTGCAGAATGTTTTCAAGAAGCCTTGTTGTAATATTCAATTCCTAACATATTCAGCAAATCTTTAATAAACTGAACTTTTAATTTCCTTGTTTTGAAACAATTTGCAATAGTAAACTACAGCCCTAATTTGCTTTGTAAAATAGGGATCCATTCTGTACTGCATATTCAACTATATCATCATCATCATCATCATCATCATTATTATTAATATTAATATTTCATTAATCTCATTTCAGCCAAGTATGGACCATGTCATTTCAACTGACCCCTTCTTTGGGCTTTGACATTTGCTCAGTACTTCCACATTCGTTCTCAGTGTTGCTCCTTTCTCTCCTGTGTCTGTGCCTTTCCTATTTTAGCTTTGGCTTATCCTGGAAACCACGGCATGCTTGAAGTTTGTACTGGAGTGGGGCATGCTGCAGGATGTCATTATGTGTGACTTCCAGTTCTTCAAGATCTCTTTCTACCTCAGTGAACCAGGCCCTTTGGTCACGCAAATCATCACCAGCCCCAATCAACAGTTTTTCAACTGTCAAAAGTATTACCGTATTTCTCCGAATCCAAGAAGACTTCTTTTTCTCAGAATCTCTTGTGAAAAATCAAGTGCAGTCTTTGCATTCGCAACCTAAAATTAATAAACACAACTGGCAACTACCATGGTAAACAAGCTGCTTCCCTTCACCCCCCGCTTGTGCATAAAATTCGACCTTCAATGTCCATGTCTTTATTAGGCCTACAGGCTACATCGCTAGCCGCGGTAACCAGTTGTATAGTGCCTCTGCATAACATCACTGGTTCTCGGGAAATAGCAAAGAGAGAAAGACATTCTACTTGGCGGAAGATAGGCTCACAGTGCAGGTGACCGGGCAAGTGACAATGCCCCGAAAAAGTTAAAAAATGTCCCTGTATTAGCCTCTAAAAAAGTTTCTTATATCGGAAGAATGGCATTAAAAAATGCAAGCCTTCAAATTCTTAGAAAGGCCATGGCTACTCAGTGGCACAGTTATAAATTATCTGCTGTACCTCACATTTAGTAAAATTAACAGTTTTACAGGCAACAGGAATATTTTCATGATGGATCGTCATACTGTAAAGACACGTGGAACAGGTATTGCCGGCATATTTTCCAACAATTTGTCATTGATATTTTTATGCCAATTTTTAGTTCATCATCATCATCATCATCATTTCCCTTTATCCAGCTGTAGCCGGGTAGGGGCAAATATGGTTCCTCTCCACTTTCTTCGGTCTTTCCACCACTCCTCCTCCAACACTGTGTCCCAGTCCACGTTTCTTTCTATAATGCTGCATTCGATGGTATCCTTCCATCTCAATCGTGGTCGTCCACGGCCTCTCCTTCCTTGGATTTGCATTTCCATCACCTTTTTTGGCATTCTTTCGTCGCTCATTCGCTTTATGTGCCCAAACCATCTTAGTCGGCTCTTCTCTATTCTATCGTTCATTTTTTCCACTCCAATTTCTTCCCGGATTTTCTCATTCCTTATTTTGTCTCTTCTACTCTTCTGTATCATACTCCTCAAGAACTTCATTTCGGCTGCCTGTATTCGACTCTCATCCTTCTTTGTCATTGTCCAAGTTTCTGCTCCGTAAGTTGTTATGGGTACGTAATACATCTTGTACATAGTATCCTTTGCTTCCGTTGGCACATCTTTGTCCCATAACATGTTTCTTACACTATGATAGAAACAACTTCCAGCTTGAATCCTTTTACTAATCTCAGCATCCAGTCGAGCATTCTCCATTAATTCACTCCCCAGGTATTTAAACGTTTCCACTACTTCCAGGGGCTTGTCTGCAAGTCTAATCTGACCTTTCCCTTCTTTCTCCCCTCTAGTCATAACAAGAGTTTTACTCTTTTCTACACTTATTTTTAATCCACATTCTTCGATCTTCCCATTCACTGCATTCAACTGTTCTTGAACCTTCCTGTTGTCTTCTCCCCAAATCACAATATCATCTGCAAATAACATCATGTTCATTTCTCTTCCTCCATATGCTGCTTTTGCTGTTCTCATGATGTCATCCATTACTATTGTAAACAGGATTGGTGATAGAACACTTCCCTGTCTCAGCCCACTAGTTATTTTGAACCAACTTGTCCTGCCAACTTGTGTTTGCACGCAACTACAACATTTCTTATACAATGCCATGATCATCTTTATTAATCCCTGTCCAATTCCTTTTTGCACCAGACTGTCCCAAACTTTCGTCCTGGGGACACTGTCATATGCCTTTTCAATGTCAATGAATGTCATCACCATATCATTCCCGTACTCCCAATGCTTTTCCATTAGTTGTCTCATAATGAAAATGGGCTCTATTGTTGACCTTCCACTTCTGAAACCAAACTGATTCTCCTGTATCTGATTCTCAACCCTCAACCTTATTCTACTTTCCAGTATACTTTCCATTATCTTAGCATCATGGGATATTAGAGTAATTCCCCTGTAGTTCTTCAAAACTTTCTTATCACCTTTCTTGAAAATTGGGATGATTATTCCTTTTTGCCAATCCTCAGGGACCTCCTTATTCTCCCAGACATTCCTGAGAACCCAATATGTCCACTGCAGGCCTACAGCTCCAGCTGCCTTTATCATCTCCACTGAAATTTCATCTATTCCAGCAGTTTTTCCATTCTTCATCTTTCTTACTGCCATTTCAATTTCATTCATTGTAATTTCTTTATCCATTTCTTCATCAACTAATTGCCTTTCCTGGTCGTCCATTGAATGACTGTCATCCGTTCTTATGTTCAGCAGCTTCTGAAAATACTCTCTCCATCTATTTCTTATTTCTTCTGGCTTTGTTAAAATTATGCCACCTTCATCCTTCACAAATCTGGTGTTTACTTGATCTCTCTTTTTGTTTCTTAAGATACCATACAGTAATTTCTTGCTGCCCTGCGTATCATCTCTCAATTTCTGTGTGAATAAGGCCCAGCTTTTCCTCTTTTCTTCCTCCACTACTTTCTTGGCCAAATTCTTTGCCTCCACATATTTTCTTCTACTTTCTTCAGTCTTAGATGTTTTCCATGCTTTCCATGCCATTTTCTTTTCCTTCACTTTAATCTTTACCCTATCATTCCACCAGTGTGTTTCTTTGTCTTTCACATTTCCTGATGTTCTACCACACACCTTTTCTGCACATCCAACCAGTGCTTCCTTAAATCTTTTCCATTCCTCTTCAACATTCCCCACCTCTGTCCTGGGTACCAAGGGTATTATTTCCCTTTGAAATTCTTCTTGTATGCTTTTCTCCTTCAACTTCCATACTTTAATTCTTTTCTCTCTTCTTAATTGAGGTTTTTCAATCTTTCCAACTTTCAATTTTCCTATCACAACTCTATGATCTCCACCAAAGGCTTCTTCAGGCATGGCTGTTACATCTACAAGGTTCTTCCGGTGTTCTTTCTCTATGATTATATAATCAATCATGGTCTTTGTTCGTCTGTCTCCCCAACCATACCTTGTAATCTTCTGACTGTTCTTCTTCCTAAACCAGGTGTTTCCAACAATCATTTGATTCCTCATGCAAAAATCCACCAACAACTCGCCTTCTGGATTTACATTTCCATATCCAAAGGGCCCTACAACATCTTCCTTTCCTTGTCTTTCCATTCCAACTTGTGCATTTAGATCTCCCATCAACAGTACTTCCTTATCTTCTATCTGTCTCTCCACTTCCTCTAAGTCCTCTAGATGTTCATCTATGCAACCAGTTTGTGGGGCATACAACTGAAATAGATCTTTCACGCCATTTTCAACCTGGAGTCTCATCACCATCATCCTATCGCTGATATTCTTCGTATATTCCACATATTCTTGGATTTCTCTTCTAAGTATGATGGCCACTCCATTTTTTGCTTCAGGTCCTCCGCTGTAATACAGCCTGTATCCTTCTCTCAGAGGGATCTCCCCTGTACCCCTCTTCTTGGTCTCGCACAGTCCAAGTATGGCTATATCTTTCTCTATCATGAAGTCAACCAGTTCTTCTGCCTTTCCCGTCAGTGTCAGTACATTTATTGTTCCAATTTTGATGTAGTTTGGTGCTGGTTGCCCATTTTTCACAGTTCCCCCAGCACCTGAAGAGCTGCGCGTCGCTTTTAGCAGGGGACGCCCTAACCTTTTCCGAGGCACCATATCTGCTCTGTCCATATAGGCTATTGTTACGATGGGCTCGCCACACCCAAAGGCATTTTATACCTACTGCCAGGTTCAAAATTAGGCCACCCCTAACATGGAGACAGACGCCTTTTGTAGCCGCTCCTCTGGAGTACAGACGCTACGGGTATGCCCCTTCCGCCATCTCCGCCGTACCGAAGTCCACCTTCTCCGCCGTAGATGTCGCTGAGGTCTTCACTCGTAACCCTGAGCTGGGACCCATACCAGATGTTACACACCGGGTCAGTGTGCTCTGGGACTCACATAGGCAGGGGCGCCACTCCCTGGGTAAGGCTGCCTCCGAAGAGGGTCCCTACCTGCTGATTATTAAACATACGGAAATGAATAATTGTGCAGCCACAATAAAATATGGCATAACTAACGTCAGTGTTCCCGTGGGGGTTTTCTTACCTGTTCCCCTATCGGGCGCGCCCCAGGTGGCGGATAGGGGGGCCCTCCGGACTAGTCTGGAGGGTCTGAGGAAAATCAAATACCCTCTCGCGGACCAAAACCAGGTATTGCCAGCAAACGTCTTGAGGCATTATGATTCTTACTAGCCCAAACCAAGGCTTGAAAATGGAAGCCTCATCCACACATGCTAGAGAGGCATCCATGGTTCCTCCACATGGGTGATACAGTGGTTCAGGTGAAGTGGTGCTGGTGACTGGGGTGAAGGTTCACTGCGGGGTGCTGGAACCAACACATCACTTTGTTCTACGTAGCCTGGACAAGCCGTGGGTTGGGAATGGGGCGAATCCAACCTAGGGGGAAAGTTATGGCTGCGAACTCGGTCATGATAATGCTAAGTGGAGACCACGTGAGTAGGCCTACTGAAGGGGGAACAAACCTGGCTAGGTTCGGGTCAGGGGAAGACTGATGGATGGACGACTGAGGGGCGTGGATTTTCTGGTACGGAGAGCGCGAGTTGCGGGAGGACAATATATGGCTGTATGCCTCATCACGGATGGTGAGAACGATGCTCAGGACCCTAGAAGGAGCAAAAAGCCTATGATTGATTGAAACATGGATGCTCAAGAAGAACCATTTTCAAAAACTCAGACATCAAGGGAAGCCATGGAAGCTCCAGTAGAGCAGATCCAGAAGCAAGCCCAAGATGGAAAAATGGAGACAGGAGTCCCAATAGGACAGGCTGTCGCCAAAACAAATCAAGAAATAAAAACAAGCTCCAGTAGAGCAGACTGCTACCACAAGCAAATCAGGAACGTCCGTAGAGACAGCACTGAAGATTTCTACATCGAAAATCAAGATTACATATCGACAGACGACCTTGCAACAGTGCATATTATAAGGAAAGGAAGAAAGTAAGGAAAGAAGCCAAAATAGCGGCTGGAACTTTGACAGAGAAGAAGCCAAGGAACAGGGATCGGCGAGAGACTATCCCCCCGACAACGCCCAAAATGCTAAGGTCGGAGCATAGTACGCCATCAAGTTCAGCCATAAAACCGCCCACCAAGAAACAGAAAGAAGAAACGGTCATGTCCTTTTCGGAAAGACTTACTTCAATCAAGGTAGCCATATTACCTAAAACCTTTCCAGATGGGAAACTGAATAAGGAGGACGTGAAAGAACTCTCATCTGTTCTGATAGCACAGATGAAACCGCTGTCGGGCGGATGTCTTCCAGGCTTCCTCGAGTCTCCAAGAGTGGAAAGTGGAGCAATGGTACTGATCTGTGGAAATCCAGAAACAAAAAGTTGGTTTGAACAGACAGTAGCCAATTGCAATCCTTGGAAAGGGAAGAATTTAGAGGCGGCTGAAGTCAAGAAGGTGCTGAATATTACAAAGGTCATCACCAAGTTTCCACCTACATTTGACAAGATGAAGGTTCTTGTCAGAATACATCAGCATGACACCAAACTTCTGACGAAAGAGTGCTGAATGCGACAACTACTGATGACACAGGAAGGACAATTGTTTTGGCCCTTAATGAAGGAGATTTTGAAGAGCTCAAGAAGAGAGGCCTTAAGGCCAAGCTTGGACTTGGGCAGATCAAATTTCAAGTAATTAAGGGAAACATGAAACCTAGCATTGGCAAGGATGGTGCTGAAAGTTCTTCAGGCCAAGCTTTAACATAAAAAAGCAGCTGTTGCCAATTGTGTAAGGAAGATCAAGTCCGAAGCTATTGATGTGGCTCTTATACAAGAGCAGAAAATTAAAATGTCTTCTGTTACAGGAACATTGTTCAAAGGATTTAGTGGTGGCCAAAATAAAACTTGGAAAATGGGAAGGTCCCAAAGAAATAACAATAGGCTCTGTGTACCTTCCATACGGCTCAACGGATCCGCCTCCATCGGAAGATGTTGAAGAATTGATTTGCAAAGCAAAAAGGAAAGGTGAACACCTAGCACTTGGAGCAGATGCAAATGCACATCACACTGCATGGGGCAGTACCAACTGCAATGCAAGGGGTGAGGTTTTGCTAGAGTTTATTATTAGATCAGATTTGATAATACTAAACCTAGGAAATATACTGACATTCATAAATAAGAATCGTTGAGAGGTAATAGACATCACATTGATCAGCATGCATATGGCAAACTTCATTAAGGATTGGAAGGTGCTGCAGGAGCCACTCTTGCAGACCACCAGCATATCCAATTTGTGATAATTGCGAGGCAATGTGATACTGAATTGTACAGAGATACTAAAAGAACGAACTGGGATGGATACAGAGAAGTTCTAGGGCAGGCTGTACAAAAGATCCAAACAAATGTACGGGGACAGAGCGAATTGGATGAGGCAGTGGAACAATTAGAAGAGGCCATTTTAGCCTCATACCATGACAATTGTCCCCTTAGAGAAAAGAAAACTGCCAAAAATGTTAGGTGGTGGAATAACAACCTAGCCAAAATGAAGAAACGGGTTAGAACATTGTATAAAAATCACCAAGAGATGGCATGTGGGACGTATATCATAGGAAACTCACCGAGTATAACCTAGAGATATGGAGAGCAAAAGGAAACTCTTGAAGACTGTTTTGCGAGAAAGTGGAATCAAACACTGAAGCAGCAAGGCTCCAGAAGGTTCCTAAAAAGGTACATATAAATCAAGTGGGAACACTGGAAAAACCTGATGGAACATACACTCAGACGGGAAAGGAGACGCTGGAGGTGTTGCTAGCTTGTCATTTTCCTGAGGCTGAGGAAGTAGAAGGGGAAGATATGGTTGAAACAGAGGCCAGACCACGAAGAGCGGATTGGAACTGTGCCGACCGATTATTTAAGCCTGACCATGTGAAGTGGGCAATTAACACGTTTCAGCCCATAAAGGCTCTGGGGCCAGATGAGATACTCGCAATACTCCTGCAGGAAGGATGGGAGATAATCACCAAGGCCCTGACAGACCTTTTTAGAACAAGTCTAGCTCTGGGGTATGTGCCAAAATCATGGTCTAAGGCTAAAGAGGTATTTATACTGTAATATGTGGTGAGACGGAGAACTACAACAATGGGCAACTATGGGAAATACAATTTTAAAGTTTTTAATTTAACATGTCTGATGGATTTCATTTTTGGTTGTAACTCTGGACTCTGCTGGAATATTTGAATAATTGTAACAACTTTTTTTAGGGAAACATCAAGATAATATGAAACTGTGAATGAACATTGCAAGATACGAGAATTGTTATTTTTTTGTATGTAAATTTTATGTAATTGATAATTTAAATTAATGTCAGCAAGCATTTAAAAAGACGTGGGACATTTTAACTTGAGAATTTCTTGAAAAATTATTTGAAAATTATTTTTTATAATTATATATGTCAAAATTGTAATCTGATGAAATTGTAAAGGTGCTTTAGTTGTGAAACATCCTATACCGCATGTGCGGTTATGGGTGTTGAAATAGATTATAGATGTCGCAATAGGAATTCCTGAGAAGTTGCTAACGATCTTAATATGACCATAATGGTCATGCAATTTCATTCGCTAGAATAACGAGATTTCCTATTGGCGAAAATATAGGGAATCTAGTGGAAATTGTTTCCCATTGGTCGGTTGTGATCGGGCCATTTCCGGACTTTCAGCCGGCTTCAGAAAAATCATGCGTGTGCTCGGCGTCCTTTACATCCGACCGCCCTAGCGAGCACGTGTGCTCGAGGGCTCTCCTCGGGAACCCCAGTTTTATTGGGCAAGTGTTATTTCAATGTTAATCTCAATGTTTTCTGGTTTTGTTTAATGTAATTTAATTATTTTGGTATTTTGGTATTTCCTTGCTTAATGTCATTTTTAAAGTTTTAAAATTTAATGTGTCCGAGTTTGCCCTAGATTCCCGCTGTTTATAATTTCAAGTCTTTCACCTTTTTTTAAATTCAACAATCCATTCATTTGTGTTTTTGGATTTGTAATTGTATCAGTTTGTCAAAAGCGTTAAGTATCAGCTGCTTTGTGATTTAACTTTGTTTTGTAATTTTTCGTTTGTTATTTTTAATATAGTTGAGCTAGAGGGTGTTTCTTGTAAGTCTTTTCTCCCCCATAACGTCATACGTTCCCATGGACCTCATAGGGCTTCCAAGCACTTTCCACTCTCCTCTCTTAGTTGTCATTTTTAGGCCTGTAAGTGTTCCCTGTATTTGATTTAATATTGCGTATCGAAGGATACTCGTAACGTTTCCACGTTCTGATGTGAATTCACCGCCCATGCGTCATTTTCTATTTCCTTTTTCATATTATTAAGTGTCTATTTTATTTACTACCGGCATTGCTTTATTCATATTATTATTATTATTATCATTATCATTATTATCATTATTATTCTATGATATTATTATTTTTATTTATTTGTGTACGCGAGTCTCGAATAAACCGTCACATATACCAAAGCCTGGAAGGGCAAATTATGCCCAAGCCAAAGGCTATAGACCATTATAATTAAACTCCTTCAAGCTAAAAGCAATGGAGAAGATACTGGATAAATACATCCGGATAATGGATGAGGCTGACCTCCCAGATCGACGGCGTCTTGTATCGAAACGCAACCCGCACAGAACTTGGTGCACCATTCCACAATGGTGGTTTTTGACAGACATGCTGCTCCATACATAGTCTTCATTCTCCAAGGATGTCCACTGGTGTTTGTCTTTCGGCAACCAAGATCAGAATAACAGCACACTGGTTCTGTCTAGCAGCATTTAATGCATGCACCTCGGCATGACACGACTGCCTCACTAATCTCTTAGCCCACATGTCCGTGCTTGTATACTCGCATCGGAGTCAAACTTCGTTGCATGTCCGCTGTAGCAACGCCCTCAAACAGAAACTTTTTGATCATGCTTTATATCTTCTTATTAAGTATTGCACCGAGAAGCATGAACTCCTTTTATTTATTTACTTTTTTTAATACTCGGTATCTTATGCCAATATTTTAGAACCTCAAAAATCTCAAAAATGAAAAATCCTATTTTAAGCTCCTTTCTTTGCAACAGATCAAATGTGAAATACCAACATACCGTATTTGTAATTTTTTTTTTTTTAATGTTACTTTACTTCTCCTGAAAAGTTTAAGATTTGTAGTTTTATTAGTTTCACACTAAGCTCCTGAAATATGACTTAGTAATTCCAAAATTTTAGAGTACAGAAAATAGTAAAGATTTGAAAATTATGTATTGAAGTCAAAAATGATCACATAAATGAATGGAGAATTAAAGGGAAGATGAAAAATTCAGTGGTAGAATGAAAACCACCATGGCTTAGCTTACAGTCAGCTTATAATGAAGTATAATGGCAGTAGCTGCTGTTGGCATACCTGCAATCTTCTTATGAGCATCAGGTGATGCCGACATGGTGAGAGCTGCTACCTTCTGATACTCGGCCTGGTTGATGAGTCCCTGAGCTTCCAGGGTGCCAGGAGACATGGTGCTGTACTCCTCGCTCAGCAACTGGACTGCAAACAATAGCCACCACCCACCACCACCAAACTAACAACACTTCAATCATACAATCATGTTCAATACCAGGCGGTACACACCATTAATAGGAGACCAACAGAACTATCAACTAGTCCACTACTTTCTAATTTCTGCTTCAACAAATAAAATGTACAGTTTACGCATTTTCCAATTTAAATCTTTACATGAAACTCAGATACAATAATACTCTTTGATGTATGTCCAATATAGCATTTGATGTATACTAAGCCTACTTCCGTAAGCATGCATACAAACGGAAGAAGTATGGTAAATAGCTGTTGCTTAGTCAATAGAATGAAACTTAAGATCCATAAAGCGCTCCAATGAACTGTTCATAACAGGGAGGTGTCAAGGTAAATTAGCTGAAAAGTGGAGCAGTCAGCATTAGCATTCTATAAATTGTTGAAGAAAATGCTGAAGCATCCTGCCTGCTTTTACCTTTGACTGACTAGTCAAGGTGAGTAAGAAATGATAGCACAAGCCACAATGGACCATACGCAATAGGAGAAAGAGAATGTGGGGTCACAATAGTCACAATATATAATAGCAGATATCTGTCAACACTTTGCCATTGATGTGACTACTTGCACACATGGACACATTCTGTGCTTTACGCGTTCGCACACCCAGTGCAGTCATCCTACTTAGTACCAAAGAACTGACACACACCTCCTAAACAATAGCTTTTATTAATGACAGAGGCTGGTGTACAGCTTTCAATGAGGACAGCGTTACAAGTACAATACTGTAGAAGTGGTGCTCAAAATGTTGTCCTCATCTACTGTAATGCATCATGTAACAGTGTCCTTGTTCAAAGCTGAAGAGCAGACAATGTGTTTAGTGAAAGCTATTGTTAATGAGCTACAAGATGTATTTTGGTTATTTGGTATTAACTAGGATTACAACAACGGGTGTACAAAAGCATAAAGCACACGATGTCCATCTGTACAAGCAATCATAAAAGAAGCAGAGTGTCAACGTAAGTATGCCATTTTACCGCACATGATTCAACTATGACCCCATCTTCAGCAAGATGTTTTTGCTTCTATCATGTATGCACCACGATTTCACTTTGTGCCATCACTTCTGATACACACTGTACAACTTTCAGAGCACAGATCAGAACCAGTGTAGCATATTTTGGACATCTCCAATGGAGTCACTGGAGTTCGAATGGAGTTATGAATTGGGGAGCGTTGAAGAGACTTATCAACATTCATGAGAAACTGGAACTGTACGCTGATGATGATGTGCGGTTTAAATGGTACATTGTAATGTTTAGAGATGAGAGCAGATTCAGTTTTCTTACAAGTGATGGTCATCATTGTAACATGAAGCAAACCAGAGTTTTGTTTTTCTCTTTTCATTTTCATGCATGGCAAATGCAAAGGTCATAAATGTTACTTTCCCAGTTCTAGGCCTTTCCTATCCCGACTGTGGAATTGCCTACATCTACCTGTCCAAGTGCTATAGGCATGGAATAAGATATCAGGATGAGATTCACAAAATCCATGCTTGTTTGCATTTGCCATCCAGGCTCACTTTAGGTTTTGGCAGGGGTTTAAGACTGGATGCTATGTGATTCTTGAGATGTACATCTCAACCCACGATCGACTGGGATTTGAACCTCAGCCGTGTGCGTAGCAGCACTTTTAAATGGTGTAACACGAACGGCCAGAGGATGCGTATGAGAGAGAAATTGGGTAAGATCTGCAGGTTGCCTGTTTGAATGTATGATGAAAGGGATTCACATGCACTGTAGTACTAGCGCATTGTTTATCACTTCTCAACAACTAACAAACAGAATGAGTACTAATAGAAGAGAAAACAGGGTAAAAATTCAGAAGTAAAAAAAAGAAAAAAGAAAAGAAAAGGCTTAGAAGCATGTATTGAAGTAATAGATGTAGTTTATTCCTGGTCAGACTAAGTTTCTGTATCATACATTCTATTTCTATAGCATAGATCCCTTTCACAACTGTAACAACCAACCAATCTTAACAAATGAGGTATCAAAAGAAAGAGAATTTCCAGGATAGTGACAAATTGCAGTTTTACTTTACCAAAATTAATAATTTGTTAAAAAGGTGTCACAATTTTTCTGACGATAGCCCCACCTTTGCCGGGGGGGAAATACGTAGTTGTGCAGGTCTTACTTTCCCTGTCATCTACTGCTTGCCATGGGACTATTTTTTTTTTTTTTTTTTACTTTTTGTCGATCTGTCATAAAGAAGACATTCTAGGCTTTTTGTAAGTACCAAATTTTGCCATCTTTGTTTGTTATTAGCATGTTTCTTGTCCCATTTAATTTGCATATACTATGACCACTAATAAATCAAAAAGTCACACGCTGCAAAGAGCAAGGTTGTAATTGCCCAATCCCGTGTTCTCATACGGACTACTACATGTAGCTTTCTGTACAGTAAAAGGTTTTACTAATATTTTTGTATCTATTAAGGAAAGAGAAAAACAAACTGTCAAGGAAGATTGTATCATTACTTCCAATGTTGTTTTTAAGGAAATGTTGTAAACTATTATCTCCAAGAACTTTTATAAATAATACTGAACAGAAATTTTTGAAAAATTGTTTCAAGTACATTTTTACCAGAGAGAGAGTGAGAGAGAGAGAGAGTGAGAGAGAGAGAGAGAGAGAGAGTGTAAAATTCATATTTTTTCATTTAAAGTAAGGTTTATATAATTTGTTTACACAAATGTGTTTCACAAACATCTTTTACCCTTCATTTAGATGTGAGGGGAAAGTGTTCTCACAAGGATACGCTGGTTTTATCTAACTATGGTAATATTTATGTTTAGAAATTTGACCGATATCCTCAGAGCAAAACTTACAAACATTAAGAACTCAAAATTAACAGAGAATCTTTTTGAAATATATCTGAAGCCAAGTAAATAAGGTTCTTTATACAGTGGAACCTTGATTCTCCATTTTTGAAGGACCACAAAAAAAAAAAGTACAACACGGAAAAATGGAAAATCCGGGAATGAAAACCATTTTTAAAAAAATGAACAAAAATGAAATTTGTACAATTATAATCTTACAAACACTCCTAAATCAAACCAAACTACAGCCCCAATGGGCCTTTGCCTGCCAAGCGACTACTGCTCAGCCCGAAGGCCCGCCGATTACATGGTGATGCATGGTCAGTGTGACGAATCCTCTCGGCCGTTATTCCTGGCTCTCTAGACCGGGGTCGCCACCTCACCATTAAATAGCTCCTCAATTCAAGATAATCACGTAGGCTGAATGGACGTTGAACCAGCCCTTATATCCAGGTAAAAATGCCTGACCGGGCCGGGAATCGAACCCGGGCCCTCCGGGTGAGAGGCAGGCAAGTTAGACCGTGGGATCGGCTTGACATCCTGTGACCCATAGCCATACCCTCTCTGCACGACACCTCAGGTGCCATATTTCAGCAGGAGAATGCGCAACCACATGTTGCTGCAAGAACACGTGCCTTCTTGTTGTCACAGGATGTCAGACTGCTGCTCTGGCCCGACCGATCACCGGACTTGGTCGCTAATCGAAAATGTGTAGGATATGGTGAAGAAACAGGTACAGCCCTTTGACCCAATGCCAACCACCAAAGATGAACTGTGAAGCCAGGTGAATGCAGCATGGATGGCTATACCCCAGGACACCATTCGTGCATTATATGCGTCGATGCCATCACACGCAAGGAACGAATTATCAGTGTCCATGGAGGACCCAGTGCCTACTAGGCAACAGGACACTTGCTGAACCTAGGTGACTGAAATACTAATCGTTTCTGCAGAACATACCAATGAACATGTCTTGTCAATATGAACTTCCTGTCTCTAGTCTTTCTAGATGTTCTGTTTTTTTTTTTTTTCTGAACATACGTGTATTATCAAGCTAGAACATGAACATGGAATGAAAAATGATACATTAAGATCAAGATGTGACAGAAATACAGTGCTTAAAGTGGTGGATCACAACATATTATCAATTCAACACCAATTACAGAAGGATATACTAAAGGGAAGTTGATCTATGTATCGTAATACGCTTCAAAAGAGTGCAGGTTATGTAATGACAATGGGTGGAGATGCAGAGAATATTTGAGAAAATGATCCACAAAGAAAATGTTTAGGACTGGGACTGCCAAGGACTGACCTCACAACACTACCTGGTGTACTGGGTCTGAATTCAGTTTTAGATTCTCTTACTTAATATTCTGGGCAGCTATTTTAAACAAACATTCTACCTTCAATACATTATTCCCGCAGAATGATGATGAAACAGGTATTAAATAAGCCTTGAGGCACCACTGTTTAGCCTTTCAAACTCAAAAGAAGAAGTTCAGTTAATTACTCATCTCATGATCCCAAATGTCTCAAATGTATATATTTTTACAAGTGATAGTATAATAGGTTCTGAAATATATTAAATGCACCACACAAACAGAGCTATGAAAAAACACATTACATTTCGACATTTCATGAGGGAATAATCAAATGATTCAGACTAACTGATTTTCAATAGTAAGTCCTACCTGCCTACTCATCTGTATTACTTCACCTACCTATGAGTGCCTCAATATCAAAGCACAGAATGTGAGCTTCAGGGTCTTTGGGATTAGTGCGGAGCCCTTGAATGTCCAGTGGCAAGGTGCGACTTTTCTGCTGATCTATGCCATCCTGGTTTGTGTGGTGGTGTAACTGCTGAAGCTGATGAAGACCACGCTGTAAATATCATATCATTTGTATTAAACAAATACTTAGTTGAAACAGATCAGGAGGTGGTGCGAGGAAATTATGTTTAAAGGGCAAATCAATAAGATTGGCACTTTGTCTTAATACTAATGATGTCTATATCCATAATCTCCTGTAGGTAGAATAACGTCCACAATATCCCTACTGTCATAAGAGGAGACTAAAATGTGCCCCAGGGTCTCATAACTTGGGAGCGTGGGTTGGCAACCATGGGACCCTTAGCTGAGACCTGGCATTGCTTCCGTTTACTTGTGCGAGGTTCCTCACTTTCATCTATCCTATCGGACCTCCCCTGGTCAACTCTTGTTCCTTTCCAACTCTGGATGTATTGGGTACTGAGGCCTAGAGCGTTTAATTTTTATGCGCTTCGTGGCCTTTGCCTTTCTTTGGCCAATTCCTTTATTTTTCGAAGTGTCCGACCCCTTCCATTTTTTCTCCCTGATTAGTGTTAATAGAGGATAGTTGCCTAGTTGTACTTTTTGTTAAAACAATCACCACCACATATCATAATGTACCGGTTAACACTATTACTTGCCATCGTCGGAGGTCTGGGTTCGATTACCAGCTGTATCAGATTTACAATTGATGTGGGGAGCTGGTTTGTGGTTGAAAGGGTATATGCAGTTTACCTCCCTTGGTGGAGAATAGGTGACTGAAAAGAGCTGCACCATCCCCAGAATGATGAGACAAATTTGCGATACTAATCCTAACTTTAATCGTTCATGGAAAGAGGTTATTGGCTAGAAAAGGAGAATGAATAAGAAGCCTCAGACATAATACAGTCAGGACTGAAAGAGTTGACCAATACAGTATATGATGAATTGATGAAAAAGGAAAAATTAATGAAAGGAACATGCCACAACTAATTGGACGCAATACTACAGTCTGTGTCAAATGAAAAGCGTTTTGACCTCAAGAGGCTACTCAGAATTGTCCAATCAAGCGGCTGCTATGTTGTCGTATTCTCCCACCCAGTCAATGCTTTGCACTCTGCAGAAATCCGCCTCCGTAGCGCAACGGTTAGTGTTATTGGCTGCCGTCCTCGGGGGCCCGGGTTCGATTCCCGGTACTGCCAGAAATTTAAAAATGGCAGGAGGGCTGGTAAGTGGTTGAAATGGTACATGCAGCTCACCTCCAACAGGGGTGTGCCTGAAAAGAGCTGAACCACCTCGGGATGAGGACACGAGTTTACTTTACTCTGCAGAAAATTTCACTGTATTAAATATCATTCGCACAAAGCCAAAATATTTTTATTTTATAAAAACGACTGCAGCGGAGACAGACGGGCCCTTTGATTGTCACTTCATTGTCACACACCGAATCCCTAACGGTAAAAGATAAGTGAGATAAAATAATTATTGAAAGTTAAACACTACAGGTCACTAAAACATCCAACAATGATGTCAAGCTCATGCACAATCCTTTGGATCAACAATCACAAAAAACTTAAGTCGTTAACTTGACCAGATGACTAGCTAAGGATTAGATTATTGCTCCTCCTCCACTTCTGGCATCAACCTTCCTCTAACCCTTATCTTCTGACACTCAACACGAATCACTTCACTCCCACAGTTATTTTCAAATACTAAATTACTGTTACCCATATGCAATGATAATTGGCACAACCTGCAATTTACAAATTCCAACCATGCTTTCTAGAAGCTACTGTTTCAATTGATGGTAATCATTTTGAACCTCCTCTTTTTCCTTTTCTTTTGTTCCTTTGCACAACTCTACGATGAATATATATTTGCCCAGCAATCATCCAGAATGCACTGATGTTCCACCATTTGCAAGAACAAGTCTAAACATTTATTTTCCACCAAGTCCTCAGTCAATTTTGAACCCCCATCCTCTTTCTATACAAAATCCAACTAGTTCTTTACGGATGGAAATAAACTATTTCTGCTGCAAGCATTTACTGATACAATGAAATAAGGGGGAAGTTATAGTAAAATTATTACCAGTATATTATTTATATTGCAACTGATATCAAATTAAAATTAATCAGATGATTAATATTAATGAAGATAGCTTTCTTCAATAACTATGTATAAAACTTAAATCCTCAATCAATCATAAAACGTCAATGAAATTTAACAGTCATGTTTTACATTACAAATAAAGTATATGTTTCTGTACATACCTGGGTAGCATGTCTTATGGCAGACAGATTACGATGTCGCAGCCCTCTGAAGAAGTGTATTGCAGGGTTAGCTAGCCCCACTTCTCCCATACTTGCTGTGGTAGTGTTCTCATCGCAGGCATATAAAACTTCCTCAGCATTAATACCTTGCAATACTCTATCTAAATGGCCTGGAAATAAAATAGTATGGAAGTTCTTTGTAATTCATGGAAGTTCTCATATGTCACCGACACTTGTTCCAGTAACCATCTAACTAGCACAGATAAACACAGCAATATATTTTAAGCTCAGTTTATACAGGGCTTTAATTAGCAGTTTGTCAACCATAGGCAATATCTGTCATTCATATCTCTCTCTATATACACTGACTGACAGAGCAAATGCAGCACCAAGAAGGAGTGGTTCGAAAGGGATGAAAGTTGGGGAAAAAACAGAGACGGCACGGACGAATAATTGATGTTTATTTCAAACCGATATGCAGGTTACACAATGCGCACGGCATCGACTCAGTAGGATGTAGGACCACCGCAAGCGGCGATGCACGCAGAAACACGTCGAGGTACAGAGTCAATAAGAGTGCGGATGGTGTCCTGAGGGATGGTTCTCCATTCTCTGTCAACCATTTGCCACAGTTGGTCGTCCGTACGAGGCTGGGGCAGAGTTTGCAAACGGCGTCCAATGAGATCCCACATGTGTTCGATTGGTGAGAGATCCGGAGAGTACGCTGGCCACGGAATGGGAGATGCAAGCAGTGTGTGGGCGGGCATTATCCTGCTGAAACAGAGCACTGGGCAGCCCATGAAGGTATGGGAGTGCCACCGGCCGCAGCACATGCTGCACGTAGCGGTGGGCATTTAACGTGCCTTGAATACGCACTAGAGGTGACGTGGAATCATACGCAATAGCGCCCCAAACCATGATGCCGCGTTGTCTAGCGGTAGGGCGCTCCACAGTTACTGCCGGATTTGACCTTTCTCCACGCCGACGCCACACTCGTCTGCGGTGACTATCACTGCCAGAACAGAAGCGTGACTCATCGGAGAACACGACGTTCCGCCATTCCCTCATCCAAGTCGCTCTAGCCCGGCACCATGCCAGGCGTGCACGTCTAAGCTGTGGAGTCAATGGTAGTCTTCTGAGCGGACGCCGGGAGTGCAGGCCTCCTTCAACCAATCGACGGGAAATTGTTCTGGTCGATATTGGAACAGCCAGGGTGTCTTGCACATGCTGAAGAATGGCGGTTGACGTGGCGTGCGGGGCTGCCACCGCTTGGCGGCGGATGCGCCGATCCTCGCGTGCTGACGTCACTTGGGCTGCGCCTGGACCCCTCGCACGTGCCACATGTCCCTGTGCCAACCATCTTCGCCACAGGCGCTGCACCGTGGACACATCCCTATGGGTATCAGCTGCGATTTGACGAAGCGACCAACCTGCCCTTCTCAGCTCGATCACCATACCCCTCGTAAAGTCGTCTGTCTGCTGGAAATGCCTCCGTTGACGGCAGCCTGGCATTCTTAGCTATACACGTGTCCTGTGGCACACGACAACACGTTCTACAATGACTGTCGGCTGAAAAATCACGGTACGAAGTGGGCCATTCGCCAACGCCATGTCCCATTTATCGTTCGCTACGTGCGCAGCACAGCGGAACATTTCACATCATGAGCATACCTCAGTGACGTCAGTCTACCCTGCAATTGGCATAAAGTTCTGACCACTCCTTCTTGGTGTTGCATTTGCTCTGTCAGTCAGTGTATATACAGCAAGCAGTCTCCAGGACAATGGACTGCCAATCATCTCTTATTCATTCATTCATTCATTTACACTACCGATCAGTTGCTTACCTGTCTTAAATGATTTTAAGGAACTTGGAAATTAAACATCACCCATTCTTCTTTCTTCTTTGTCGTTTAGGCCTACTGAGGACCACGGGGCTCGTATCTACTCTTGGGTAAAGTTGTTGCTTTCTTCTTCTTCCAATACTCCTTCATTTGCTGACTATGAGCCAGCTTTCTCTCCTCGGTCCACTTAGTTCCTGTAGTCTTCTTACTTGTAAGGGACGTTGGGAAAACTCCGTGTCGGATGGCTTGACGGAACAGTAGTCGGTCATGAGTTTGTCCCGGTGGGATATCTAGTTGTTCCATATCTGACTTAACTGACGTGATCCATTTGTTCTTAGAACCCTTGCCTCTTCCTGTTACTGTGAATATCCTTTTGGTGAGTCTTTCGGAATCCAGACGGGCCAAGTGTCCATAAAAGGTCAGGCGCCTTTTCCTTATAGACGTGACGATGTCCTCCTGGTGTTCATACAGTTCATTATTATGGCGGATTCTGTAAGTGCCTCCTTCCTCTCTGAATGGTCCTAATATCCTCCTCAGGATCTTCCTCTCTTTTAACTCCAGCTTTCTAAGTGGGCCCTTCCTAGCCATTACAAGGCACTCAGAAGCATACAGAACAGATGGTTTGACTACCGAGTTGTAGTGTCTGAGCTTGAGGTTCTTGGAGAGGCACTTAGATGAATAGATACTACGACACGAGTGATAAGCCCTTTCAAACTTGGTACATCTGTCATCTATGGCTGGGTTCTCGCTCTGATTCGCAGAGATCCATTCTCCCAAGTACTTAACCGCAGGTACTTTTCGTATGGTAGCGTCTGTGAGAGGAATTGTAGAAGGGGCCTCCTTGATATTGGTCATAAATTCAGTCTTCTGGATGCTGATTTTCAGACCAGTCTTAACTGCTACACAATAAAGACTCTGTAAGTTGTAGGTAGCCTCCTCTATATTGTTTGCCAGTAGAATGAGGTCATTGGCAAAGGCTAGGCACGGGACAATGAGGTTGTCTCTCTTGTACCCAAGCTTCAGTCCAGGTCCCGGTGGTAGCATAGTTCTCCATTCTCTAATGATCTTTTCCAGGACACAGTTGAAGAGAATGCAGGAGAGACCATCACCCTGTCTAACTCCTGTTCTGATTGGAAAGCTTTCAGATAGTTCACCTCTGAACCTGACCTTGGACGTCGTGTTCCTCAGAGTGGCTTGAATCAATCATAGGGTCTTCCCATCCAGACCAAGTTCCCATAGTATGGAGAAAAGGGTGTCTCTGTCCACAGAGTCATAAGCTTTCTGAAAATCTACTAGGACCACCACCCAGGGATGTCCACCTCGGCTTTTGTAATTGAGAACTGTCTTAAGATTGTGTATCTGTTCTGGACAAGATCTAGTCTTACGGAAACCAGCTTGGTATTCACCTAACTGTGAGTCTAGCTGTGTGGTGACTCTATTAAGCAGGGCTACAGAGAGGATCCTGTAGGTAATTTCTAACAAGGAAATACCTCTATAATTGTTGAGATCTGTCTTACTTCCCTTCTTGTGGAGGGGGTGAATCACGGCAGACGTCCATCCTTCAGGTAGGGACTCTGTTGTCCATATGTCCTTTATGATTTGATGGATGCTCTCCAAAGACTGGTCATCTGCATGTTTCCACATCTCGGCAACTATGCCGTCTTCACCTGAAGCCTTGTTGTTCTTGCGACCAGCGATGATGTCCTTTATTTCTTCTCTCGTAGGTGGTTGAGAATTAGGGTTCCTGTGTGAAGGCTCATGGAAAATAAGCTTTTCTTTAGGTTCCTCTGCGTTTAGTAGCTTCTGGAAATAATCTGCAAGAGTTTTGGTGCAGTCTTTATTGTTCAGTTGAAGTTTTCCATCTGGCCCGTGGAGGATGAGGGTAGGAGCTGTGTACTGGGTCGTTTGCTTCTTAAGTCCTTTGTACAGGTCTCTTGAGTTGTTTCTCTGAAAATTATTTTCAGCCTCTTGCATTAGGCTCCTGAGATAATTTCTCTTAGCACTGCGGATGGTGTTAGCTGTAGCTTTTCTTTGCATGAGGAAGGCATCACCCATTATTAATTATTCCCATCTCAAATTCCTCTCCCTATAAATTAATATTTGTCTTTTAATTTGACGCCCATAGGCGACCTTTTTTTCAGATAAGGTTCATGTCCAAAGCTGAGGATGAAATAATGTTGAAGACGACACATACACCCACCTCCCATGCTAGCGAATTTAACCGATGACAATTAAAATTCCCGACCCTGCCAGGAATCGAACCCGGGACCCCTGTGACCAAAGGCCAGCACGTTAACCATTCAGCCATGGAGCCGGACACGAGTGTTAGGAGTTAAAGTAATACAAGCACAACAAACAGTTACGCATAGGGCTGCCTTGGCAAATGTAGAGTCATTGCTGGAGTACATCGAGGGCGAGGATGATGCTCTCATCTCCGAGGAACTTGTTTTGAGAAACTTGAGTAAGCAAAATAAAGAAAAAGTGTTTCTAGACATAAAAGCAGGAAAACACGACTTATTATTTTCAGAAAGAGTAAAGTTACGTAGTCTGAATATTTTTCTTCGACTTATTAGTTTCAATGAAAAGTGCCGTTTATTTTTCCATTTAATTTCATTTGTGCTAAATGCTACTTTTACTACAATGGACTGGGTAAGTTAATAAAAATCAATACAGTAATATCATTTTAACTGTACTTTCAGCACGCCTGTTCTATTTTTTAATTTTTGTGGGTTAACTGCGAATTTACTTATCCAGGAAGCCTTAACCCTACATTATCCCGGTTAATCAAGAGTTGAAAGTATAGTGAAAAATAAGAACACTTTAGATGATGTACTGAAAGCATATGATCATAGGTCTGATGTAATATTTTTAATAGAAAGTGGTCACTACATAATAATGTTAATGAAAATCTACTGATATTGGAGTGCAATGCCCATTATGCTAAACACGTAAAATGGATGAAGTAACCACATTCTTTGTGTTGATACTCTATGATGTGTACAGCGGTGATTATTAAAGGTCTAAAATTAGGTCCACTGCTTTGAGAAAGTAATCATACCATTTTCCAATGGTGAATGTGGAAAAACAAAATACAGAATCAGAAACAAACTTTGATTAGTCACTAAATTTCAACCCATCCATGAACATCTAAATTAGGTCCTTCAGTGCTTGTATTTTAGTGTGCCCAGTTATGTCAGTGACTGCAAATATTTTCAGAAAATTCAAAGCGAAGATGATTTCTTCAAAACAATAAATGCTTAAGGATCAGGCTACAATAAATTATCCATATTTATATGTTCATACATACCTGTCTCCATTTGCCACACATATACTGTGCCATCACTGCAGCCAACAATCATGAAATCATCTAATGGGCGCCATTTGATTGTGACGACTGGAAACAGATGTCTTGAAGCAAGAACGTAGCATTTTCTTTGTGATAGGCTGAGCAACGTCACTGAGTGATCACTAGCTACACTACAAATGCAGGTCTGAATACGGTTCTGAAAGGAAGTATGTTCATGTATAATTATTGTCTTTCCAGTTAATTTAAGCTTCTCATTGCAAGTAAGATTATTATGATTAGAAATTAACATCAGAATCATTTTACAAAATTTGAAGCTTACAGTAAATGAGTTTAATAAGGAAACAAAATTCTTGCAAGGATTACAATTATTGAGTACACCAAATAAAAGGGGGCTAAAAATGTTTAATCTTGCAATCAAATACCGACTGACTTTCAGTTTTATAAAGATTTCAAACTCGCTTTCGCTCGTTGGGGGCTGCGCCCCCAAACCCCCAATTCCTCTACATTACAAGTGGTCTCATGGTAAATTACTGTGAGGAACCGGTACTTCGTTACGAAAAATGTATTGTGCCACCAGACGGCCCATTTATTTGTGTATATTTTTGGTCCTATAATATTTTCTCGTACTGTATATTCACGATTTATAGCAACGATAGCGTTAAACGTTTGGACGTGGTGCAAATTACGTACGATTCTCACAAGATAAGAAATATTTTCCTAACGTAACGGGGAGTTATAGTCTTGAAACTTGGTAGGTTTATCGTGTTTGAAACGCTCTATATTTACGTTCTTTGATGTTCTGTCGTATCTGCATCGAGTTCAGCGAAGATTGGTTTAGAACCTTGGATTAGGAGTACAGTGTTTACGTATTACATCCGTTTTTTTCATTTTTACAGGGTGCTAGAATCATGCATTTTGCTCACATATGATCCACGAACGTTCCAATGAGCCTGTCAAATTTTATGATTCTATCTGTCTTGTAAGTGTGTAAAACAGTAACATCAATTATGGAAAATGTAAAAAATGGATGTCAAATCTGAAAAAACAGCTCTATCCAAGGCATAAGGGATCAAGATACGACTAAAATTCCCGGGACCGGAGTTGTAGATCTCTTCATGATGGGATCCGAACGTCTTGTCCATTTGGCGGTACGATTTACAGTTTAGCCACCAAAATCCTCGAAAAGTTAGTTATCACCATCATGAAAATTGCTTCCAGATTTCGACAATTTCTGGAGATAAAAACGTCAAACAATGCAACTCTTTACAATTTCTCCGTTGGTTGGAGGCCAAAGTTGTAACTGCGACAAATATTAATTTTCTTGCGCACAGCAACACATCATCCACAATTTAGTTTAAGGGGAGGGAAATAAAAATAACAAAAAAATCAACATTTAGCCAGGCAATGTGCATGCTTAAAAGTGCAGGCTTTCATTTGGAAATTTATTGCGGGCAAACGGTGCGTCGTATCGTGGTATGGATTGCGGCGTTAGACGTCCCTTTTAGTCGTCTACATTACTGTCTTAGGTGCTTTCTCGTATCCCGCACATTTATACCATAGGAAGAGGTGAACATTTCGACCCATGTAAAATTTCGTACATTTTTCACAAAATTGAAAAATAATTTTGCCAACATAGCAGACAGGTACAGTCTTGAAACTTTGCAGGCAGGTTGACGATGAAACGACCTATAATTTTTGTTATTTGAGGTTTTACCGTATCTCAACGGGCTTCGGCATAAATTGCTTAAGAATCATAAATTAGGCTAAAATTTCAATAGTGTTTTCACATGTACCCACCGTTTTCCCATATTTGCAAGGCAGCTAGAATAACGAAAGTCGGTCTACATATGGCTAATGATGTTGCCAAGGAGCGTGCTGAATTTCGTTCATCTACCCATATTAGGAGTGTGTGAATCAGTAAAATAATTTATGGAAATTTAACAAAAATGACCAAAACCGGGAAAATGAAGCTCAATCTAAGGTAGAAGGAGTCGAGATACGACAAAAAGTCATAGGAACAAAGTTGTAGATCCTTTAATTTTAGGGAGTAAAAGTGCAATCCGTTTATTGATAGCGATTACCGTTGAGCCGCAAGATAGCTCGAAACGAAAGTCTGCACCGTCATTAAATTTTGCTTAATATTTCGAATTTTTGAGTGGGTAAAAGGTTAAATATTTGAACTTCTTGCAATTTCTACGTCTCTTACAGGTTAGGAGCTAGATTTTTGCAAAATTTTAATATTGTAGGGTACTGCATTATGGCGTCCACCACTTTGTTTGGTGCTAGTAGGGCAGAGGATTTTGATTGGGCGGTGCAGGGGTAAATATGAGAAATTGGAATGTTTTGGAATTTTTCCTTGGTTTACAGCCCAATTTCTATCAGACTGCCTAATTTCAACTTCCTAGTTCATCTGGAAGGGCCTAACACGAAATTTGAGTCCGATATTTTGATTGGGCGAGGAGGATGCTAAATATGAAAAATTACAACTTTTGGTTGCAGCCTAATAGCTATTACACTGCCGAATCTCAAGTTCCTAGCTCATCTGGAAGGGTATAACCCGAAATTTGAGTCCGATATTTTGATTCGGGGAGGGGGCTAAATATAAAAAATTTGGCCTTTCTGTAATGATTCCTTTGATACAGCCTAATAGGTATCAGATTGCCGGCTCAAAGGGCCTAACACGAAATTTAAGTCCGATAATCTTATTGAGCGGGGGGTGGACTAAATATGAAAAATTTGAACTTTCCGAAATTTATGGAATTTTTCCGTAGGTCACACGCTAACAGCTACCACATTGCCAACCTTTTGGCATTTTCCCTTAGGATACAGCCTAATAGCTATCAGACTGCCACATTTCAAGTTCCTAGCTCATCTGGAAGGGTCTAACACGAAATTTCAGTCCGATAATTTGAATGGGCGGAAGGGGGACTAAATATGAAAAATTTCAACTTTTTTGAATTTTTCCTTGGGTTGCAGCCTAATAGCTATCAGACTGCTGAATTTCAAGTTCCTAGCTCACTTGGAAGTGGGCAAACATTAATGTCAGTCAGTCAGTCAGTCAGTGAAGGGGGCTAAATACGAAAAATTTTTAAATTTTAGATATCAGATTTCCGAATTTCAAGTTCCTAGCTCATCTGGAAGGGTCTAACACGAAATTTTAGTCCGATATTTTGATGGGACGGAAGGGGGGCTAGATATGAAAATTTTGAACGTTTTTGAATTTTTCCTTGGGTTGCAGCCTAATAGCTATCAGACTGCCGAATTCCAAATTTCCATCTCATCTGGGACGGAAGGGTCTAACCCGAAATTTGAGTCCGACATTTTGATTTGACGGGGGGGCTAAATACGGAAAATTATAACTTTTTTGAATTTTGCCTTGGGTTACAGCCTAATAGCTATCAGATTTCCGAATTTCAAGTTCCTAGCTCACCTGGAAGGGTCTAACACGAAATTTTAGTCCAATACTTTGATGGGGCGGAAGGGGGGCTAAATATGAAAAATTTCAACTTTTTGGAATTTTTCCTTGCGTTGCAGCCTAATAGTTATCAGATTGACGAATTTCAAGTTCCTAGCTCACCTGGAATTGGGCAAACATTAATGTCAGTCAGTCAGTCAGTCAGTTAGCCTTGCGGCTTTATATATATATATATATATAGGATAAGATAGAGCCAGGCAATGTGCACGCTAAATAGTGCAGGCTTTCGTTTGGAAATTTATTGCGAGCAAACGGTGCGTCATATCGAGGTACGGATTGCGGCGTTAGACGACCCTTTTAGTCGTCTACATTACTGTCTTAGGCACATTTATGCCATAGAAAGAGGTTAACGTATCGATCCATGTCAAATTTCGCCCACTTTTCACAAATTGAAAAATAATTTTGCCAACTTGGCAGACAGCTACAGTCTTGAAGCTTCGCAGGCAGGTTGACGATGAAACGACCTATAATTTTGGTTATTTGAGGTTTTGCCGTATCTCAACGGGTTTCGCCATAAATTGCTTAAGAATCATAAATTAGGCCGAAATTTCAATAGTGTTTCCACATGTACCCTCCGTTTTCCCCTACTTGCAAGGCAGCTAGAATAACGAAAGTCGGTCTAGATATGGCCAATGACTTTACAATGGCGAAAAATGAAAGTATCCTCCAAATCAATACATCATATATTCCGTCATTAGACGGAGTAAACAAGATCAGACATGTTTCGGCTCGTTTGAGCCATCTTCAGTGAAAAAAATTAGGAGGGTTGGAATAATTTACATAATATGATTTGAAAACATGCTAAAAAACATAATGAAAGCGCAAATGAAAAAACAAACAAAAGAGAGCCTATACGGAAACAAAATTAGCACAAATATACAATATTTACATCAATATGCAGAGCAAAAAACAACTTATTGTGACAAAATTCAGTGAAACGGGTGTTAATTTGAAATAATAATAGATACTAAAAACTGCGTTAACCTAAGAAACAAGGGAATGAGAAAACAAATGATGTAGATGGAAATGAATAATAGTAGCACATGGTGAGGTTGTGGACCTCATAGTTTACAAACTATTGGTTTATAAAATTCACAAAACAGTTTGAAATCGCTGTTAAAATCATCTTAGTGGAAACCCATCACCTCAAATTGGTCAGGAGGAGAGCAGGAGCAAACATTTTGAGAGAAACCAAGCCTGAATTAACCTGCAGGCGAAAAGCCTGTGATAAGGAGAAAAAAACACCATGAAATTTAAGGCTTTAGAAATAGCAGCATTCTCGATATTTTCTCAATCTAGCGGTCCCTTTCTTCATTGTTGTTTCATAATGTTGGCTGGTGTTTTGCCTTATTATAGAGGGGTCGGAAGAGCCGCATATAAAAATATGAGAAGCTGTGTTAGGTGGAAGACAGATGCATAGTAAATTGTAGTAATCTAGTGGAAACCGTCAATGAAGTTCTAATCTGTAATGGAAAAAATGAGGTTGTATGAGAAACATGGGTTGATAAGTAAAAAGTGTGGAATGGTTGTGAAGAATGCTTAAACTTACGGTGTGCAGTAGGTGGTGTCCTCTCTAGTGGCCTGGCTTTCTCAAAGTAACGGTCTCGTTCGCGTGATCGAGTCTATTGTTGGTTCGGCTGTGTTTGCTAGGATGGAAGGAGCGGAGGGGGAAGGGGAGGTGCAGGGCGGGTTTGAGGAAGGGAGGGGTGTTGAGTTGGAGAGATGGAGGTGGGTTTGTTTGGCAAATATAAGGAATGAATGTTTCAAGAGGATGTTAGTTTACTCACTGACTTCTAAAGCTCGAATGGCGTGGCCTTCTCAAAGTGACGGTCTTGGTCGCGTGATCGAGTCTATTGTTGGTTGGCTGTATTTGCTAGGTTGGAAGGAGCGGAGGGGGAGGGTTGGTGTGAGGAGGGGGGGGGGGGGGGAGTGGTGGTGAGTCGGGGAGATGGAGGTGGGGTTTGTTTGTGTTATGGAAATTCTGACAAATGTATGGGATGAATGTTTCAAGTAGAATGTTCTTTTTCTCGCTGACTTCATTTAAATTGTGAGTGGGGTTCATAAACTGATCTAAATCGATGTGGATGCTCTCGAGAATGTTGAGCAAGGTGCCTTTTTGCTCATAATGCAAGATCTTCAGGTCTTTATCTATCGAAGTGTATTTGTGGCTGGATGCTTTATGGTGTTCGCTCATAGCTGAAAAACGATTATATTTGAGAGCGTTGCGATGTTCGGCGTATCTTATGACAAAATTGCGGCCTGTTTGACCTATGTAGCTGGAATTACAGGATTGGCACTTTAATTTGTAAACTCCGGAGTTCAAATATTTGTTGTTGATGTTGCTATTGTTCTTGTTGACAGTGTGTGGATTGAAAATGAGTTTGGAGTTGGTGTGGGAGGTTCTGTAAGCTATTTTGATGCTGTGTTTCTTGAAAATGTTAGAAATTCGGTAAATGCTACTATTATTGAAAGTGAATGTGGAAAATTTTTCTTTTGGAGCGGAATCTTTAACTAGGGTAGTCTTGGGTCTGCTTTTGTATCTATTGATGATTCTGCTGATGAAGGTTCTATTGAAACCATTGTGTTCTGCAATGCTGTAGATGGTATTAATTTCTTTTTTGTAATTCTTGCGAGATAAAGGGATAGTTAATGCTCTGAGGACCATGCTATTGTAAGCTGCTTTTTTATGTATGTCTGGGTGCACAGAGGTCTGATGGATGGTATTGATGGTGTGGGTGGGTTTCCTGTATATATTGAAGGATAAAGTGTTGTTGCTGTTGCGCCTAATGGTTAAGTCCAGGTAATTAAGGGCTTTATTGTTTTCTGACTCTATGGTGAATTTTATATGTGGGTCAATAGAGTTGAGAAATCCAAGTACTGTGTTGCTGTTAGTAACGTGGGAGTCTAAAATAACAAAGGTGTCATCTACAAAGCGTGTCCAGTGTTGAATGCCATTGATCTTGCCAATGATGTGAGAATGTTCTAAATGATCAATGTAGATGTCTGCAAGGATTCCTGAAGCTGGTGACCCCATGGGAAGACCTATCTGTTGGTAAATGACATTGTTGAAAGTGAAGAAATTGTTGTTCAAAGTAAATTCAAGAATTCGAATAAATTCATCTATTTCGCCTATACTTAAATTGCTGAATTTGGAGAGATTGTTTTTGATCAATTGTACGGTGCTGTTAACGGGAACATTAGCGTACATGTTGGTAATATCAAAAGAATGCAGAGTGTGGTGTTTGGATAAATTAAAGTGTTTGATCTTATTGCAGAATTCTAAGGAGTTCTTTACTGATGTGTTGGCTTGAAAACGATAGTGTGACTTGAGGAATTTGTGAATGAATCAAGATACTTCATAGGTCGGACTGTTTCTGAAATTGATAATGGGTCTTATGGGGATGTCTGTTTTATGGATCTTGGGTAGCGCTTTGGCTGTGGGAAGTTTCGGATTCATGATAATCATTTTGGATTTTTCAAGGTCATTAAACAGAAATGAAATGTTCTTGATGATGGTTTTTAGGTCTCTTTGTATTTTATTAGTTGGATCTTTTTTAGAGGTTATGAAGTAGTTGTCTGCAAAAAACTACTCTTAACATCTATTATCTTTTAAAGCTACATATTGGGATAGAGAGTGTTTTACCCTCTCGAGCTCCCACTCCTTTTGTTTTGAGGTGAACTTATTTCTCACTACCGATTCTTCCTTAATGTAATGTAAATTGTTCTTTTCTTAAGTCACCTCAGTAGTATGGGATTAGCCCTTGCATTAGTGGCCTAGTGCCAGATTAGGGTTTTAAACAGTGTATTAGGAGTGCAGATCGCCTCCTCTCCATTGTTATTTTAGAGGTCAAGGAATTAACCTTTTTCTCACTTAATAGACCTCAGTAGGTTGGGTATGTTAACCCTGTGTATATGTCCTTTGAGGACAACTTGAAGGTGGAGTTTGGTGTGGCCTTTGATAGGCTTAAAGTTGAGAGCGAGTGGCTCTTTTTCGAAAATTGAGTGTTGTATGCCTCGAGGAGGCTTTACTGTGTAATTTGGAGCAAGTGCTCCTGGGCTTGATTGGGGTCTTCTGCCCCTTTGTTGACTTCGGTATATCGTAATGCTGGGCTAATTGCTCAGAATTGTGTGTCTGGCTCTCGGAGCCCAAATCCTGTAATTGTACATTCTCGATTAGTGGTTTTGCTACTCTGTACCTGCCATTATTGTTATTTCTTGTTTTTTGCTAAGAAAATATAACCTTGTTAAATTTTACATTAACTTTAATTTCGTAGTTTGAGACCCATTCACACCCGCACCTTCTTTCACCTCTACCTACCACAAAAACACGGTAACAAGTGGTAGCAGAGCGTGGATGAATGGGTCTCAATTTAGCCCCTTTTGACGGCTAAACATTGTTTTGATTCGAACTCTAACAATTTTCTCTGTTGCTGGAATTTTTTGAGTTTTTCTGTTTCAAAATTGTTCTGTCATCATGCCCGGCCCTCGCGATGTTCTCCATCTTAACTATTTGCGCAAGGAGGAGTTGATCTATGAATTAACTATTAGAAATGTGCAATCTGGAGGCACGGTTGCAGTAGACACAAACAAGCTTAGAGAGTCCCTTGATTTGCCCATTTCCATCCCCACTTTGGGAGACAAAGAAATTGACGACTCTCTTTCCACGATCATCGAGAATATTACTGGGCTAGCATCTGTAGTTAGTTTTTTTGACGAAAATGATCCTTCTCCTAATCAAATTAAGCGTGTGCAAGCCAGGCTATTTCATTTTTCAAATAGAGTTAACGATCTGTTGTCTCTAAAGTTGAATGACGTTCAGAGGAAGGAAGCTAGTACGGTGCTCGAAAATATTTCTGAATTATCTAGTAAGGTCACTCAATTGTTAACTGGGGAAGTTCCTCCCAAAACTGATCTACCCGCTACGGTGAATGTAGGTAGCGAGGAAGAGCCTCCTAAGGGAGAAGTTAATAGGATAACCGTTGGAGCTCAAACGATCTCTGCCCCATTGGACAACGAGTCCGAACGCCTTGCATCGTTGAATAATGCACGTTCTGAAACTTCTTTGCCACTGAAACCTTTACCTACTATGTCACCTGGGTTCAGCAGCTTGCCTCATCCATTGGCAATGTTGCTCAGAGGTATCTCGAAGTTTTCGGTTAACACTACCAATGAAGTTATTTCATTCTTAAGGTTTTTAGTTGAATTTCAGGATCATGCCCTTGTTTTTTCTCTTTCTCCATGTCAGATTTTGCAAATCATCTATCCCTATGCAATAGGTATTCTCTCAGACAAAATAGTAAGAGCCATTGCCGAGCAATCATCTATTGAAGACTTCCACGCCCACTTGCTAGCTAACTTTATCCCGGCTAGGGCAAGGTCATCTCTGATTCAGAAGTACTATTATCGAGTACAGAGATTGGATGAAAATCTGGCTGATTTCATACAAGACATTAAGTTTTATACTAGGGTTTTTGCTCTTCATTTTCCTGAAGATCAGATTGTACAGGCTATTGTAGAAGGAATTTCACCATCCTATAGGTCATATTTGTGTTTCGCGGCGTGCCCGCAAACCTTCTCTGAACTTGAAGCATTGGCCGTCTCAGCGGAAGGAGTTAGATACGCCGATTCCTTGCGTGTCGCGAAAGAACCCCTCCTTCGTTTAGTAATACTCGGCCTCCACCTCGCCGACCAGTCACACCCCGTAAATGTTATGCTTGCGGGTCGCCTGACTATCTTCGGAACAAGTGTCCATTGATCAAGTCTAGTAGGGCAAATAATGGAGCTGGTTCATCACAAGGCTGCTTTAAATGTGGGGCTTTCTCACATATCGCCAAAAATTGCCCAAATTCAAATAGCACCCCCTCCTGCTCAACTTCTGGTGCAACTTCCACCAATGTCACTAATAATAAGTGACTAGCGGCTTCGGCTGAGTCAACTAATCCCTCTTCCCGAGGCTCAGCCCCTGGTAAACAGGTCGAAAATTCAGGGAACGTTCAATCTGCAAATCCATCTTTTGAATGCCCCAAAGAGTGTCTTAGGATTGCGGCGGATACCCCCCGCACCTGTTCCTTTTCTTAAAATTGAGTTAAATAATGAGCCTATAACAGCTCTATTAGATTCAGGCAGTGTTTGTTCAATTATTTCGGATCAATGGTATTCAAAATTGAAATCGGTTTGTAAACTACCTGACTATGGTTCATCTCCTGTTCAATATGTTTCGGCTAATTCATCTCCATTAGAAATTCTCGGTTCTGTAAATGTCAAAATTCGTATTTTTAAATTTACATGGAAAATCAAATTGTTTGTGGCTAAGCACTTGTCTTGCCCCATCATATTGGGAGCCGACTTTATTTCTCACACTGGTCTTGTGCTCGATCTTCAGAGTAGGTCGTGCACTTTCAAATTTGCTTCCAATTGTAAAATCCCCTTATTAAAATGTAATTCTGCATCATGTTCATCTATTTCGCCTACCCAGGATGAGATGTTGTTAGACCTTAGACATCTACCTGAGGAGCAGGCTGATAGTATTCGTAAGTTGTGTCAGTCGTTTCCTGAGGTGTTCTCTGATACTCTTGGTGTTACTGACCTTATCGAATACAAAATTGAGGTCACGGATTCGATTCCGGTCCGTTTTCCACCTTATAGGCTATCTCCACCTAAAATGAAGGCTCTGAAAGAAATCATCGATCAGATGTTGAAGGATGGTATTATTAGGCCCTCTAAGTCGGCGTATTCTTCGCCTATTTTTCTAGTCCCGAAACCCCAAGGGGGCTTCAGGCCTGTCATTGATTATAGGGCTCTCAATCGGAAGGTGGTGTTACAATCTGTGCCCCTTCCCGACCTTCATTCCTGTTTTTCATGGTTCCATAAGGCCAAGTTCTTCACCATCTTGGATTTGAATCAGGCCTACAATCAAATTCCCCTGGCCGAAGAGTCTAAACATCTTACAGCATTTGTCACGGATTGGAATTTGTATGAATACAACCGCGTGCCTTTCGGGCTCCCCACGGGAGCAGCTGTACTCACTAGGCTGCTAGATAGGGTCTTCTCCGACATCAAATTTGAGTACTTGTATCACTACTTGGATGATGTCGTCGTATTTTCGGAGACCTTTGAAGAACATCTAGATCATCTGCGAGAAGTTCTCAATCGCCTTCGTAAGGCTGGGTTAACTGTCAAGTTGTCCAAGGTTGCATTTGCTAAGCCCTCTATGTCATTCCTAGGGCATATTGTGTCACCTGATGGTGTTGCCGTCGATCATTCTAGAACACAGGCCATCCGTGATTTTAAACCTCCCAAGGACATTAAAGGTATCGCCAGGTTCATTGGTATGGTGAATTTCTTCAGGAAGTTTATTCCTAACTTCGCTAATAGAGCGGCGCCCTTAAACCTTCTTCGTAGGAAAGGCATCAAATTCGAGTGGGGACCTTCTCAACAAGCCGCTTTTGAAGATCTTAAATTAGCTCTCTGTAATGCCCCTGTCCTTGCTATGCCTGATTTCTCAAAGAAATTCATCGTACAAACTGACGCGTCGTCGTCAGCAGTAGCGGCAGTCCTTCTTCAAGAGACTGAACTAGGGAGGCGACCCATCGCCTATGCATCTAGGACTCTATCGGCTCAAGAAGCAAAGTACTCCATATATGAGCTCGAAGGTTTGGCAGTCTTATTTGCCTTAGAAAACTTCCGTCTCTATCTGGAACATGTCAAATTCGACCTGGAGACAGATAATCAAGCCTTAAGCTGGGTCTTAGGTAGGCCGCGTCGTACTGATCGTATAGCCCGTTGGGCCATCCGAATCTCTGCCTTCCAATTCGATGTCAGGCATATCAGAGGTACCGAAAATGTTGTCGCTGATGGACTCAGCCGTATGTTTTCCAACGACGTTGAGAACCACGAACCGGTCGATAGTTCATCTCCTCCCGAGTCCATGCTATCTGATGTTAATGCCATCTTAACAGATGCTCCCATGCTCTTTAGGGATATCGAGAAATACCAACGTGAAGATCCGACGCTGGCTCCGATAATGGAAACCCTTTCTTCTGGGGAACATGTCGTCCCTTATGTTTTGAGGAATGGTGTTTTATGTTGCCCTTCGAGGCATGATAAGATGATGAAGGTTGTCGTTCCAGCTGTTCTTGTACCTATGATCTTCAAGTACTATCATGAGAACCCATTAGGAGGGCATCTAGGCATCTTTAAAACTCGTGAGAAGTTTCGTGAAATGTTCATCTGGAAGGGGATGGACGGTGAAATCCATGAACTAGTAAAGGCTTGTAAATCCTGTTTGCTTAGTAAACCAACCATGTCCACCAAGGTAGGCCTTTTGTCTTCTCATCAAGCGTCGCGCCCCATGGAACGCCTGTATATTGATTATGTAGGACCCTTCCCCCAGTCGAAGGGAAATGCCAACAAGTTCATCTTTGTATTCGTAGATGGTTTTACAAGATTTTCCTGGTTATTTCCGACTAAGCTGGCTACCGCTCAGTCCACCATTACTTGTCTAAATTCTATCTTTGCTTCTTTTGGTCCGTGTCAATATATTGTATCTGATATAATGCTAAGGCTTTCACATCTAATTTATTTCGTAAATTCTGCTTTGACCTATCCATATCTCATGTGTCGACTTCTGCGTATTACCCTCAACCATCTCTGGCTGAACGGGTTAATCGTAATCTCAGGTCCGCGCTTATTGCCTATCATCATGAAGATCATTCTAGATGGGACACGTCTCTGCATTGGTTAGCTTTTGCTTTGAATTCGGTGGTTCATGAATCACATAAATTTACTCCAGCGTCTTTGATGTTCAAGTTTGTTCCCAACACGCCGCTCTCTAACCTCTGGTCTCTGAGTGACATTCTACCCGAGACAATAGACCCGGACAATATTAAAGATCTTTGGAAGAAGGCTAAAGCCAATCTTAAAGTGTCTCATGAAAAGGTTAGGGAAAGATATGATCGTGGACGGAGACCCACCAATTTGAAGGTAGGTGACCAGGTGATGGTCAAGAACTTTGTTCCCGCGGGCAAGCTTGCCCCCAGATTTCATGGGCCGTGTATCATTCTCGACTTCCTTACGCCGGTTACGTTGTTATTAAGTAATCCAGCCACCGAGAGGATATTTAGGGTTCACCTGTCACAGGTGAAACCGGTGTAATTTCTGTGTTAACTTGCTTCATATTATTTTGAAAGGAATATGAAGGTTATATTTTTTTTGAGTTTTCACTTTTAAGGCATTCTGCCCCTTCTATAATATTTTGTTTTATATGTAAGCATTTTGTAAAACCTTCCCCGAACCGTTAAACTGCCATTCTGTCCTTGCCACGGCCATTACCACGCTCCCATCTCCTGCTCCCCACACACTGTGGCTTGCTTATATAAAATGCCATGGATATCTGCACGCCGCTGGCCCCTCAACCTCTCCACAAAGCCTGTGCCCTCAAAAAAAAGATGATGGTCCAACAAAATTCTGCCGCCTAGCTTTAATGTTTCAGTGCCCCCGCAGCCGCGCGGCGCCGTGCCGCGACTGGGATAGAGGAAGGGCCCCCTCTACTCCAGCAAGGACGACAGGTGTACGGCGAGCCGGAGCCTTCCTCCCGGCCAAGGCTGATGTGCGGCGCACGACCTGCTACTTGCCCGCAGCCTGTATATGTTCACCGCGGGCGCGGCGTGCTTCAACACCACTGCTCCCCTCATAGTGCGGGCGAGCGGTATCTCAGAGTACTTGAGGGGTCCGAGCGGCCGCCTTTGGACGCAAGCTGCAACGGCCGGTCTGGCCATCCAACTTAATCAACATCGAAATATTTAATCAACTACATGGACATTTACTATCAGCAATTACTACACTTGGGAATTCAACAGCAATATTTGGTGGACTTTGAAAATTTTTCTTCACTTTCAAGTATTAAAAGTTTTTCTTCTGAATTCAACTTCTACAAACATAAAGACATCACTTCAGCAGTTACTACGAGAATCTTTGAAACTGGATCAAATCAAATTTTCACTATTTTGATAAATGCTTCTGCAATTAATCTCCATAGCAACATCATAACTTGGACCTTGTTTTCAAACAAAAGTTTATGTTCTTCTGTGTTACCCCCTCGGAGGAACTTTTGGGGGGGGAGGTCTGTACCGGGCGGTACACCTCCACGCCGCTTATTTAAACCTTGCGCCAGTTGAAACTCCCCTGCCGGGAGAAGTCTGAACTTGGTCTTATGTGTTAATTTTCAAGTTACCCTGAAGATGCCACTACTTGGAAATTTTGAAGTTTCTGAACTGTGTTGTTTTCGATGTATTTTTGTTTTGCTTGTAGTAAGAAGTGTGAACATTCTCTTCTAGAGGACACTACTGAAGAACTACAACGATGCACCCTAGTGCGAAGTGAAAGAACTGTATTTTTTGGAGAAAATTTAATTTCAAAAGTTTGTTCTTTGCTAAATTTCTTTCAGTCATTGTTTAAGTTGGCAATATTAACCCTTTCTTTCCCCTTGTTTTGAATCTAGCCAATCCCGAATTTCTTTAATTAATTTTCCACCAATAATGTGTTTCTTCTTCATATTGTGTAGGGGTTCTCCTTATCCACCAATAAAATTATTGTGGGCGGGTGTTTTCCTTCCTGAAACGCCTCGAACTTTCCGTGAGAGTATATAAACTGCTGATTTTACGGTCTCTGCGCCACTTCAGTACCATCTTTCAGTGTGTAAAGTACATAGCAGGGGGCGGGAAGCGCCTCTTTCTTCGGGGAGCAGTTCTACTCCAAGGTAATGGCCTTTTAATAACTTCTTTTCTTGCTAGCTCAGCAGTTTAACTCTCGGGGCGGGTCCGAAGCGTTTCTACCATGTAACCTTTTCCTAAAATGTAACTACTCTTAGCATCTATTATCTTTTAAAGCTACATATTGGGATAGAGAGTGTTTTACCCTCTCGAGCTCCCACTCCTTTTGTTTTGAGGTGAACTTATTTCTCACTACCGATTCTTCCTTAATGTAATGTAAATTGTTCTTTTCTTAAGTCACCTCAGTAGTATGGGATTAGCCCTTGCATTAGTGGCCTAGTGCCAGATTAGGGTTTTAAACAGTGTATTAGGAGTGCAGATCGCCTCCTCTCCATTGTTATTTTAGAGGTCAAGTAATTAACCTTTTTCTCACTTAATAGACCTCAGTAGGTTGGTTATGTTACCCCTGTGTATATGTCCTTTGAGGACAACTTGAAGGTGGAGTTTGGTGTGGCCTTTGATAGGCTTAAAGTTGAGAGCGAGTGGCTCTTTTTCGAAAATTGAGTGTTGTATGCCTCGAGGAGGCTTTACTGTGTAATTTGGAGCAAGTGCTCCTGGGCTTGATTGGGGTCTTCTGCCCCTTTGTTGACTTCGGTATATCGTAATGCTGGGCTAATTGCTCAGAATTGTGTGTCTGGCTCTCGCAGCCCAAATCCTGTAATTGTACATTCTCGATTAGTGGTTTTGCTACTCTGTACCTGCCATTATTGTTATTTCTTGTTTTTTGCTAAGAAAATATAACCTTGTTAAATTTTACATTAACTTTAATTTCGTAGTTTGAGACCCGTTCACACCCGCACCTTCTTTCACCTCTACCTACCACAAAAACACGGTAACAATAACAATTACCGTTTAGCCACAAGAGAGCTCGAAACGAAAGCCTGCACCGTCATTTAATTTGGCTTAATATTTCGAATTTTTTAGTGGATGAAATATTAAATATTTTAACTTTTTGCAATTTCTACATCGGTTACAGGCTAGGAGCTAGAACTTTGCCAAATATTAATTTTCTAGGGCACTGCATCACGGTATCCGCCATTTTGTTTGGGGGAGGGGGGCAAAAATTTAAAATTTAAAATTTTTGGAATTTTTCCATACCTTACACGCTAATAGCTGTAACTTTGCCAAATTTCACATTTCTTCCACATCTGGAAGTGGTCAATCATTTATGTCAGTGAGTGAGTCAGCCGTACGGCTTTATATAATAGAGATTTTAAAATTATCATCTTCCAGTTCCATTTCTGAGAATAGATTAAAATAGCCCTGTTCAGAGCTATCTGGCACACTATCTGCATGTAGGTAGAGGTATGATTGTTTACTGTTCTTCTCCTTTACCGAGCTCGATAGCTGCAGTCGCTTAAGTGCGGCCAGTATCCATTAATCAGGAGATAGTGGGTTCAAACCCCCCACTGTCGGCAGCCCTGAAGATGGTTTTCCATGGTTTCCCATTTTCACACCAGACAAATGCTGGGGCTGTACCTTAATTAAGGCCACGGCCGCTTCCTTCCCATTCCTATCCCATTGCCGCCATAAGACATGTCGGTACGATGTAAAGCAAATAGCGTTTACTGTTCTTTACTGCAGGTAAAAGATAGAGTACTATAGGAATCTGATCAATCGCAATTCAAATAACCGGGGTAAGGTCTGGGGCATAGTCAATGAAATAACACAAAGGTCAGTTAGAAAAGAAGAGATCAAGGAAATCAGATATAAAGGTGAAATCTGGAAAGATGACATAAATATTTCTAATAAATTTAACAATTATTTTATTAACGAAACCACTGAGAAAGCAAAGCATCACAGACAGATTTCCGACTCCACATTAAATAATATCGCTCGCAACCCTCATACTTGCTTCCTTGCACCGGTAACAGAATACGATCTGAAGAGATGTTTGAGTGAAGTACATGAAAACAAAGCTGTAGGAATAGACAATATTTCGGCTCGAATTATTAAAGAAAATATAGAGTCATTAAAGGAACCGTTGCTGAATATTATCAATGATTCCTTCACCTTAGGTTACTTTCCAAAACAGCTTAAAACAACAATAGTAAAACCTCTTCACAAGTCTGGAAATATTTGTGACATTAGAAATTACAGACCCATTTCGATAACTACAACAATATCAAAAATATTCGAGAAATGCTTAAAGAACAATATTTACCAATTTTTAGAAAAACACCAAATACTTTCGCCCAGACAGTTTGGATTCATTAAAAATCTCGGAACGACTGATGCTATATCCGCCTTAACAAAGAGAATATACGAAAATCTTAATTCTTCTCTGCTCTCCACAGGGATATTTCTCGACCTTGAAAAGGCATTCGATAGTGTGTCACACCGCTTGCTCCTCCAGAAATTGGAAAAATACGGCTTTAGGGGTAATGTGCTGGATTTGCTTGAGAGTTACTTGACAGATCGAGTACAGTATGTCAAAATTAATCAACATCTAAGCACACCAATGAGGATAATAAAGGGTGTCCCACAAGGCACAGTATTAGGTCCTTTATTGTTTATTATATTTATTAATGATCTAGAGAAAACAATAGCAAATGCCGAACATACGCACGTCGTAACATATGCAGATGATACAGTCATTTATGTTGAGGGTGATAGCTGGAATCTCGTCAGACAGAGAGCAACTCGAGCACTGCTTAAAGTTCAAGCATGGTTAGATAATAATGAATTATTTCTAAACATTAAAAAGACAAAATTTATGAATTTTTCTGTAACAGATACACGAAACGATTTTAATGAATTAATTGTACACAACATCAACTGTAAATTTAATTGTAACTGCTACAAAATTTATAAAGTAAATAATGTTAAGTATTTGGGATTATTAATTGATTCGAACATGAAATGGAAAAGTCACATTACCGATTTAAGAAAGAAAATCAGAAGAACTGTTTATATATTTCATAACTTAAAATACATATCCAGTATAAAATTGTTAAGAGAGGTTTATTACGCTTTAGTTCAGTCTATTCTTAGCTACGGAATTTTGGCATGGGGAGGAGCCTACAAAAATGTAATCAATAAAATACAGGTTGTTCAAAACATTATATTACGAATAATGTACCAGAAAGGAAGATTATACCCAAGTAGTCAATTATATGCTGAAGCAAATATATTTAATGTAAAACAGCTCTATGCCCTTGAAATATACAAATATATTAACAAAAACAAAAATATAATTGAGAACATTAAACATGAATATTCAACACGCAGTAAGATGAACCACCGTTGTATGTTATACAAACCCAAACTTAGCATAACAAAGCGCAATTTCTTGTACTTCATTCCAAAATTCTTTAATGTCCTTCCCTGTTCTTTACAAACTACTTTATTAGGTCAGAAAATGAGTCTGAAGTGTCTTAAATCCTTTGTCAGGGATAATAAAACTGTTATGGAAGAAATAACTAAATGAGAATATCACGTCACCATATCCAATTTCTATTCAATGCTCCACCATGTGCTGTTGATCATATCCGTCATTCACTCATACCCATACTCGTATTTCAGGCATCATTTAAAATATATTTCTCACTATGTAATTAATATTCTAAATTACCACACACAAGGTTTCACCTTACGTGGTATTTTACTGATATCTACTCGACTCTGTTGAGGTTGGTGTGATTTTGTATAATAATAATAATAATAATAATAATAATAATAATAATAATAATAATAATATATTTAATGTGTGCAAGAGATAGTTAGAAGTTCAATTTATTTTAAGTATTAATAATTTGATAATAATACTACTACTTCTGTAATATATGTGGTTTAGTTATAAGATTAATATTTCTCAAGTAATAATGTTATTAGAAGAGTTATGTATATATAAAACAGAGTCCTGTAAATATGTAAACGACATGATGAATGAATAAATACTACTACTACTACTACTACTACTACTACTACTACTCAACAATAGTAGATATCACTAGCAGGTAAAGCAACAGTGAGAATTGTTTCCTTTTATTCATAATTTTGAGGGAATTGGAAGTCTGGCTGCAACTAAATACATTCCTTCTCTGCAAATGAAGGTGTTGGGATGTTTTGCTATTTCATTCATCTCTCAATTTAAGTATGCCTATACTGGCTTGTTACACCATTTTAACTGGAACACACCTGTCTTCACATGACAAAATTGACATTTTAGAACAATCTTTGTCAGTCAAGGTTCATGTCCAAGGAATCAGAGCAAAAATCTTCAAGAAACATGGCTTCTCTGTATAAACAACAAAACTCAGAAGATATCACGACTATAATTCCGAGCCATGAAAGCATCAATTTAAATATCAGAAAAGTCTCCTTAATTTCATTTTGTGTCAAAGTGGAGAAATGAATTTTAAGCTATAGTAGATTGTTTCAACCAGTAAGGCCAACTATAAGAATTTTCCTTTTATTCTGGTGTTGATATTATGTTTCTTAGTTCCTACACACACTTCATCGTAGAAGCAGAAAAAAACATCAAACTTCAGAGATGAAAAGAGATATTCATAGATCACTTGCTACTGATACCGTATAATCCTAAATACCACCCGCCACTGAATAAGACCTGCACAACTGAAATTCTAATGACAAAATTTAGAAAAATATAAATCAAATGTTTACTTACCAATTTTTTAAAAATTTTGTCAAATGTGTCACAAAACTACAAATTGTAAACACTTAACAAGTAATAAAAATAAATAAAAACACCACAATGAGAAATAAAACTAGTTCAATGTGCAAATCAGTTACGACTCAACGTCATCAGAACTACCACCATCAGAACTTTAATAATAATGTTATTTTGCTTTATGTCCCATTAATTTTACGGCTTTCGGAGATGAGGTGCCAGAATTTTGTCCCGCAGGAGTTCTTTTATGTGCCAGCAAATCTACCGACATGAGGCTGATGTATTTGAGCACTTTCTAATACCACCAGACTGGGCCAGGATAAAACTTGCCAAGGTGGGGTCCGAAAGACAGTGCCTCAACCATCTGAGCCACTCAGCCTAACTCAGGTCATTTCAATCGTCCAGTTGGTGTCAGTGAGCAATCGCAGGCAGACGCCATCCACTGTGTCTAGAGCAGTTTCAATGCAGCTTTGAAAAACCGGTTCACACAAATATCCAATGGCTATAGCATAGAGGTCAGCCCTCCTGGAATTACTGCCACATCAGTTTTTCACTTACGGTGTCTGTCGAATGAACACGATAACTGTTGAGCACAAGCAGTCTCTTCTTCCGCAATAAAGCTCCCGAGCGACGTTGCCAAACATACTTCACCCAGCCCTCAATTAGCTCACTGTCCATCCAGCTGGATTCCTGGATTTGAACGAAAATACCAGGTGGCAAATTTCCATTCATAAGTGTCTTTGTTTTCAGAACCAGATATGGAGGAAATTTGGTTCCGTTAGCTAGAAAAGCTTAAATATGAGTTGCACCCGAATTTCAAGAGCAATATTTCTGTAAAGAAGTGCCGGTGGTTTTCAGGATTATACAGTAACTGCAGGACAATTTTTCGATAGACAGCATTGATCATTGATATATATTGAGTATTATTCAAACCATGGCCACTTTTCCAAGAAGCTAACAACAATGCTACTGAGCTATCATATCTGCTCTCAATGAAGTTCAAATATTTACCCAGGCAGCAAGTTGTAATGGAATTATATTAATGCAGTGCAACCCAGAAATAGTGACTGAGAATTAAAAGAGCAGGGACAAAAAAAGAAATAATAATACAAACAACAAACAGTACCTGGGTTTGTGGGATGTAGCAAATGGGGGTGGGGGTGAGGGTGGGGGTGGGGTTGTATACCACAAAACTGAAGAAACAAGCTACAAAATGGCAATTTTTTTAATGCTCTCTGAACAAATTTCGACAGAGAGGTAAAGGTTGACAGTTTACCAATTTAAGTGTGGTAATAATAGCTTTTGAAATTTTGATTCAATACTTCACAATAAAACTTTCACCAAAGGAACAACATTATGCATTTATTACAATTAAATAGAAGTATGGCGTGATTATACAATTAAAATAATTTTGTGTTTGACTACTCACTAAGAAACTAACGGACACTAAAGATTCTGCCAGACTGACAATTGCGTGCGGCAAGCAGGTGAATCATACCTCGGTGTCCATGACCTTGGCAAAAAACGAACGAGAAAAAAAACACACACACACACACACACACACCCCTGCTACCCTCCCTCACAGCACATGCAAAGCCTCCAATACCTGCTGTGGCGCTATACAAATCCATTAGCCGGGACAAACGACATCTTGTGCGTATTTCCGCTAATAATTTTGTTAATAATTGAAGAAAATAAAGGAAATAATTAGATGATAACTAGGGCCCGGATTCATATGCACTAAAACCTCCAAAAATATGCATGCACATATGCACTAAAATTTTGAAAAAAATGCACAAAAATATGCACTAAAAATAAAACAAAATACACTTACAAACGCATTATTTTATTTTAACTCAGTATTAAAGTGATAAACATGTTTCATTCATTGTAAAATGATTCATGGCAGTAGCTTATTAACATTTTTTCAATGTTTCCAGGGGTCAATGACTTTCTGTTGTCGGACAGAAATAATTTATATGCTGGAAATGACCATTCTACGTCGACGCATGTAATTGGGGAATATTTGTACACTAGCACTGATTGCTTGGAACATTCTTCTGGCAAAGACAGCCTGATTCTACTTGTGTAGTTGCTTATGGATTGAAATATCAGAAAGAAGAAAATAGCTGTTGTAAAAATGGTTATTATCCATCTGCAACATTGAAAGCACTGTCCTTGAACAGGGAAGGCTTCTCGTGTTGCCAAGGAATGTAAAACATATACAGAGTTAATTATATTTTTAATTTCGTTCAGAAATCTTAGATAATCATTCAAACATAAGAGAAAAATATATCTATATATGCACTAACGTTCAAAATATGCATTTTCTAAAAATCTGGGCCCTACTGATAACACAACAGGCTTGTACAAATTGATTTTTTTTTAAATAATTCCTAGTGAATAAAAATGTAATATTTTCTCCAAAAAGTGTATGTGTGTGTGGGGGGGAACCAGTTGACTGTCTCTGTCAAAGGGTAGAGAAGCATCCACCTATTCAGTAACATTAGAACGAAAATACGAGGCTGAATGTGACTGTAGCGTGGCGACGAAAATTACACATTCTTAAAAGTTTCTTATATACAGTCTTTTGATAGACCTAATGTTATAAGCTATAAATTTCATTTTTGTTCCATATTTTAGTATATCACATCAGTTTTGGGACTAGTTTCATTCACTTAGTGGCCATCTTTGGCCAAATTAAAATTAAACAGATTATGTGATAACTAAAACATAATGTATACCAGACAAAGACAATGTTGCAAGAATAATTATAACATTAAAACACATATAACAAAAATTATGGTTATAATGATCTTGGCATAATATGATATCTTTAAGTTGACTTAGGACCTCAGGCAAAGAAGTAAATCTCTAATGTCTAATGTAGAACAAGCACTGACTTGCTGGAGGAAGCAGACAGGCCATATATACATGTCTCAAATAAGCAGAACACTGTGACATTTATGGGCTCACACAATGTCACTCTTAACACTAAGAGACATTTCAACAATGACAGTAACACACATGGTTTCATCATAATAAATATCCAGCTCCTTGGCTGAATGATCAGCATAGACTCCTTAGGGTCAAAGGGACCTGGGTTTGATTCCAGGCCGGGTCAGAGATTTTAACCTTAAATGGTTATTTCCCTTGGCTCGGAGACTGGGTGTTTGTACTGTCCCCAGCATTCTTGCAACTCGCACATCATACTCAACACTATCCTCCACTGCAAAAACACTCAGTTCCCATCCAAGGCAGATGCAACCCACACTCGTTGGAGGGTCTGCCTTACAAGGGCTGCACTAGGCTAGGAATAAACACATGAAATTATCACCATCATCGTCGTCGGTGGCGGCTGTAACTCGATCCGAGTATATATAACTTCTTCCTGCATAAAGTGAGCAGTTGATGATGATAAATTAACAAAAGAAGTGGAAGCAATGTTTAGGTAATAACTCCTCTTATGATGATGCTTCCAGAAAAAGTTCTAACCTAGGTGAATGCATGAATGAAATACATCTATTCAGGAATGCAAAGAATTAATGGTGCCACAACTGATTACTTGTAAATAGTTGTCTATGTTTATCACATCATCTTGTATCACATCTAGAGCCTGTTCTCATTTGAAAATTATAATAGGATTTGGTCAACAAGGCTACATTAGAAAACCTGTTTTCCAATTCATGGTGGTGATGATTTTTGTTTTAAGAGGAAGCACAACTAGGTAACCATCCTTTCTGATCAAATTACGTGGTATCAAAAATGAAAATAAATAATGTATTCAACAAAACCATTTTAAAATGAAGTAAAATATAAAACAAAATTCTTTTATTAAACCAAAATTAACACTGACACATCAAAAGGGAACAATTTCTCTGAGTAACAGAACACTTAAAATTGAATGTGCGCTTGATTAATGCACTCTCACACAAAGCGAATGATGAGATTACCAGTATTATCATCATCTAACATTAGTTTGAGAGTTTCCTGCAGGCTGAGGTTCCGTCTTAGGCCAGAGAGATCAGCACACTCTGTCACAGTGAACACAGAACCACATGAATATACTAGGTGGAGAGGTTCTACGCTGTTTAGGAGGTAAAAGTATGTACTGATCCTCCATGACCTACCCTCAGTCAGCACAAAACTATGGCCTCTCTTTGTAAAGGCTGGAAAGAGGATCACCATACAGCAATTATTTTCTTCTTAATTGCTCTCAGCGTACTGTGAGTTTGGATGGCTAGCCACTCATATGCCCACTAAGCCAAATTAGTACAGAATAGCTGAAAAAAAAATATCCGTAGCAGGTACGTTCATAGGTCTAGGTGGTGAAAGTACCGCTTCTTTTCCATCTTGATCTGCCAGTTCGTTGACCACAATTTCCACGTAACTAGCAAGCCACGTGAAAGTGATTCTGGTGGCAGTACTGCACTACTTTGCTAGAATGTCATGAATCTACTTTACCAGTGGATGTAACAGGAAACATGAATCAATGAATTGCAGAAAACTTAAAGAGTTGGTTCACATGAGAAAGTTGCCCATTTCTGCCTCAATGCAAACTGCAGAGCTTCTAAGATAGTGAAGAGTCCTGCAGCATGTAGCATTTGGCTAGTTTTCATACCTCGAGTACAGTAGTATTAGGATTAAATAGGCACTGACAGCTTGGATGTTGCGACATTCTATGAATTTTGGCAGTGTACTGTACCAGGAATTGTTCCAGCCCAGTACATTATTTCATATTTGCCGGAATATATGGAAAAGGGACGGCAATAATGTGTGTTTGTATGCCCGACATCTTGTGCGAGCTCGATACGAAGCTCCTCGTGGCAAACAGGACACATCACGAGCAATGAACCTGTGGGTGACGTCACTGCCACATGTTGTACGCCTTTCTCTCGAATGTACTGGAAGGAAAATTTCTAACTTTTTAGCTGATAAAGATACAGAAATGAGACATACATCATCGTGTAGCTCATGTTCTGAACGTAAACATATGTCAATTTCAATCAAATCCATCACGGCATTCAAGAGATATAAGCGAGAAAGGAATCACATTTCCCCTAGTGATGTGGCAAGCAACCTTGGGTAGTACAGAATATAAGCAGCGGACCAGACCGTTGCAAATCAGTTTGCATTCTTCACAGCTGGCTCGCATGTCATGCTGCACGCAATGAGTGGTATTCATTCTGCCGGAACATCGTAATACTTATATAACTTAGACTGCAAGTTGACACTTAGTTCCTGTGAATACCAGTGAGTAACTTATAAATGGCTGGACTTGCAATTCATCAGGCATTCAGACTTTGGAAATTAACGTGTGTATAACATCGAAGTCATAAGTCTTATAAGATTTCGGCAATATTTGAACTTGACAAATACTGTATCTCCATTTTCGTGTGAATGACTTTACAAACTTGAAGTTAGCACGGCTACTTTAAATCGTAATGGTCTTGAACTGTTTCAACGCAGAATATTGTAAGTGTAGGTCGCAACACATTGACTATTTTGAGTATTATCAAAGCCTAAAACACTTTAATTTGTGGCGAAAGACTGTTCGCGTATCATCGTAACAGACTGTACCATTTGAAACAACCCATGTGGATAGACAGTATAATGAACTTCGTAATTCAGTGTTATTGTGAAGTATAGGACTCATACATGAATACTTGTAGAACTGTGATAGTGAGAAGGAACATTACGATATATTACGAGAAAGAACTATTTATTTCTTTGTTGTGAAAGTGACCCATGATAAACTGTGCTTCGAATGAAAGTGTAATTTCTCATTTTTCAATTATCGTAATTTACGATAATAGGCAGTGCTTCGACAAATTTCTCATCCAGTGAATGGTGATTATTTATGAGACAAATAATCAGTTCTAACAGTGCAAATCAAATGGTGCACATATCAACACAGGACACTCTTATTAGTGGCTTAGTCAGTTGGACTATCTCGTGTTAAAGCCACTCTTTTAGTAACATGAGAAATCCTGACTCGAGACGACGGAGATTTGATGCAGATAGACGTGGACTTGGTACTACGAGGGACAGTTCAAGGGACGTGGTACTATGGAACATCGTGGTGTTTGTTGTTAGCTGAGTTCCAGATTGCTGCTTGCAGAGCAGTATTCAACTGTTCGAGCTCAACAAGAAGGCGTATGTCAGGTGATATCAGTGCTTTTTCCATTCAAAAATATAATATAAAATATAATAATATATAATATAAAATATAAAAATATAAACTTTTATAAACAGTGTCATTACTGACAAAGAACATTAAAAGCTCACTTACTTAATATTTTATAAACTTGGAAAATTAACGCTTTACAACTCTTAAAAGTAAAGACAGACTTTCAAATAACTGTGTGCTCTCGTAATGTCGTATGTTCTCATTTACTGGAACTTTAGGATTTCAATTGAGTGCTTCATTCATAGTGAAAGTGTATCAAACTCTCAATTTACAATATTTATGTAAAGTGTACAATAAGTACAATAGGACAATACTCAGAACTTTATACCAGAAGACCAGATTTAATTTCAAGTGTTTCATATTTGAGTTTGATGTGTTTACAAGAAGGAATTACAAAATTTACGTAATTTATGTAGAAAGCATAATCTGCAATCATAAGTGCTAATAGAAAGGATTTTAGGATTTCTTACTTACTTACAACATGCTTTATTATTAATTTATACCAAGAAAGTCATGATGGACCTAACTGATTGAAAAGGACATTATTCAGTTGAATTTTACTTGATCAACTTAATTTTTCAGTATTCTGTTGTTGAAACTGGGATTTATTTTCTAGTACATATCTATGATTCGGCGATATAATAGGGTGACCTTCCAGAGATTGAATAAAGGAAAGAAAGTTATAATATCTATTATTTTGCCTTGCGATCCTCCCTCTCTGTACCATCTCCTAAGGACTAGGTACCCCTCAGAAAGACCTCATGCTCTTGAAAATATTCTTTTCCTGGTACAGTACATAAGGAGTATCTGCTGCCGTAATTTTCGTAAACATCGAACTCCCATTTCAGTGAGTAAGCTGGGAATCGGGCTAGTATGCAAAGTTCTGGGTGCCAACCTAACTCCACTATAGCGTATTCTATCTATCTAACAGGTCTAACGCAGTTCTTGTTGCTGAACCATACGCCGCACTACAATAATCAATATGGTCAGTATCACACTAAATGCAGCTGAAAAACTTAACTCACGCTTAGCGAGCCGATCTATCTGATGAATCAACAACAATTGTTCCACCAAATCGATACAATATGATTTGCCTTAAGCAAATCTGTAAATTAGTAGTATATGTTTTGTTTTGATGAACGGAATCTGATAACTGAAATTAAAAAACGAAAAATAACTGTGGCATGGAGTTCTTTTGTAATATCATTGAAGGAAGAATTGCTGGAAAAAGAGGAGGAGGACGACCCAGAGTGTCTTACTTCAAGAGCCTGCTTCTGAGGATGAAGTGTAAGACCTACGCTGAATTGAAAAGACTGGCTCAAGATAGACAACTTTGGCTGGAGTGACAAGGCTAAGCCTTTAGAATATGATGATGATGATGATGATGATTTGTTTTGTTTAATCTTTAAATATCATCAGCTACAAATATGTTTAGAGGAAAATCTTAAAAAGTGGTATAAAGATATGGATGGTTTTCATATATGGTCTTAAAACATTCTCTAGTACTTAAAACAATGAGGGAGGGGTTGGGGGGTTGGGTGTACAGAAGGGTGACTATATCTATCCACTGATTAAAAAAGATTTTGCTCCTTAAAAACTGTAACAACATGTCCGAATGTCCATTAACAGAGTCTTAGAATGATCTTGTAACCTCAGGTTGTTGAAAACTAAGACGTATAAAGTGTCCTCTTGTGTCACCATATCCTTTGACAGGTTGTTGATCATTTCAAATATGATGAGACTTGTCGTATATCATGTGGATTTAGAAGTTCAATGAGCAGTTGTAGTGAGACGTTATGTAATTGACTGTACTGGTGTGATTGTTGGTTTGCAGTGGTAGTAATTTACTACACCAGGCATAAAGCTGGAGCTACGGATGCGAGACCACTCTCAAGGTAGCGAAGATTAAACGGACATTTCAACTATTAAAGATCGAGTTACAAACTGTGTCGAGCATGTGGATTTGGCGCTGTTTTACAGTCGGATGCTCTTCCTGACACCAACCCTATATGAAGGAATGAAATCACTATTGCGTGTTTCTGTGGTGGTTGGTAGTGAACTGTGTTGTCTGAATATGAAGAGTCTGAATATGAAGAGGAGAGTATTGGGACATACACCAAAACCCAGTCCCCGAGCCAGAAGAATAATCGGAAGCAATTAAAATCGTTGACTGAGCCGGAAATTAAACCCGCGACACACTGAGCCGAAGGGTAGTACGCTGACCATTCAGCAATCATAAACCATCAATTACAACATCCTATAATAAATTTATGGGTGGGAGTGACCCCTCTGACACGATGTTGTACAGCTACTTTGATGAGAGGTGGACTGTACGCTACTGGAAGAAGGTGGCTTTCAATATCACTGCTAGAATGGTACTGAACAGCTACATTCTTTAGAAGGGAAAAATGAAGGGATCAGTGAAAATAAAGTCTACACTGCACTATACAGTATCAATAATCAAAAGCCTAAGGGAGGAATGGATTACCACAAAATGAAGTGCCATACATTATCCATGAGGAGCAAAAGGGGTGAGAAGAAAGAGTCTAACTGTACTGCATGCAGCACGAAAGAAAAGAGAACAATAATTACTAAGTGTAATAAGGGTCTGCATGGAGAATGTTTTTCAAAGTATAAATGCTGACTCCGGAAAGTACATGTACAGTTCTTTACATTAGGTGCTATAATTCATGGCAAGATAAGAGTACAGAAAACGAAGTTATATCATGTTATAGAGAATTAAATGTACTTATTTTCAGAATGACCGGTCAAGAACACTACTGAACAGACTACTTTTTGTATTTGACAACTGATGCTTATCATCACTTAATTCCTAAATTTTGAAATTGTTTTTGTGGTAAAATATGCCATTAACAATGTTGGGATATATTTTTCCTAAAACTACATTGTATAGTGTACTAGTGTGATTTTTTAAATTTTGTACCAGTGGATTTCTTTAAACAGTGACTTTTTTACATTTTAACATGCATTATCATGAAAAATGGCCTCACTGTTTTGGGCTTGACTGGTGAATATAGCCTGATAGCAACAGGGTTATATTTTTTACAATTTGATTTACATCACACCGACACAGATAGGTCTTATGGCGACGATGGGATAGGAAAGGGCTAGGAGCGGGAAAGAAGCGGCCATTGTCCTAATTAAGGCACAGCCCCAGCATTTGCCTGGTGTGAAAATGGAAAACCACGGAAAACCATCTCCAGGGCTGCTGACAGTGCGGTTCGAACCCAATATCTCCTGGTTGCAAGCTCACAGCTGCGCGGCCCTAACCGCACGGCCAACTTGTCCAGTACAAAAGAGTTGAGCATGCTAAGTATCCTCATGCAGGCAATCTTCAGTAGACAAGTGGGGCTGCCAAGCCGGGCTTTTAACAAAATGAGGTCCTAGAAACACTGGCAGGTACCTACCAATGGTAGGACACTGTTTAACAAGCAGAGCTCTGGGTCAGTATGCACAAACCAATGTCGAGAGAAGTGTATAACAGAGGTTTTTGCAGCTGAAAAAATTGACAAGACCCATCTGTCAACTCTGATAATAGCTTGCAGCAGCATTCTCTCATACACATACACTGATGAAACGACTGCAGGACCAGCAGTGTGAACTATGTTGCTGATGGCAACTATGAACAGTGTAACACTCGGTAGAGATCCCTGTGGAACTCCATTTCCTTGAACATAATATAGAGCGTATGCCCTCAATACTCAAACTCAGAATAGACTATGGGACATGAAGTTTTCAATAAACATGGGCAAAATTCCCCAAAATCCCTACTTGTGTAGGGGTGGAGATAATTCCATATCACCAGGTAGTGTCGTAAGCCTTTTCAAGGTCAAAAACCTGGTGATAAAATGCTCCTTCCTCTTGGATGGCGCTCTCCAGTCTAACCAGATGATCGGTGGCGAATGAGAGCAAAAACTACACTGGTAGTTAGTCAGGAGACCTCTCTCTTCCATGGTGCTTACAAAACATCAGTTCACTATTCTTTCGTGCAGCTTACAGAGGCCATTTGATAGGTATATTGGCCTCTAGCTAAGAGTACACATTATACAATGCGTTAGCGTACAATCATCAGCATTTAAAAAAAAATCATTATTATAATTAGATATTTTGAGTACTTACACTGCAATTGTTTGGAGGAACTAGAAGCTGGGTGATTTCTCCAGCATGTACACAAAAGCGATGAAGCAGAGTGCCAGCGTATAGATCCCAGAGGCAAACAGCAAAATCTACACCTCCGGACACCAGGTGGGACTTCTCATAGCGTGGGTGTGTGTGATAAGGATACAGGAGACAGTTCACACGCCCAGCATGACCCAGTAACAGTTGGTGAGGTGGCCAGTCTGGACAGAAAACACAAAATGAGTAAATAAGAGAGGTTCAACAGAGGCAAAATCTGATAGCATAATTAAGCAACTGAGTGGGACTAAAGAACCAGACAGTGGGAGGATACATGTTTGTTACAATAATGTTATCTGGTTAACATCACGATGATGATGATGATGATGATGATGATGATGATGATTGTTGTTTAAAGGGGCCTAACATCTAGGTCATCAGCTCCTAATGGTACGAAATGAGACAAAATGCAATGACAATTTAGAAGTCCAAAATTCATCCAATGACTAGAATTCAAAACGTGATGAAGAATGAAAGGATAAATATGAATTTAAATTAATCAGCAGAGTCAACTCGCAATACTGAAAGTTAAAAATCATTCCAAAATTGATCCACTGACTAGAATTCAAAAAGATGACGAACAATGATTATGAACTTAAAACAATCAGTGCATCCGACCCACAATGCCTCACCCTCCCAGAAACTATATTGAAAAATTAGTATTACTGACCAAGGTACTGCTTACAAAGCACAATTCTGAATCGATGATTCTTGTTGTCCAAAGGGGTCCAAAATACAGGTCAACGGCCCCTCATAATGGTACTTATCGCTAGAAAAGTAGGTATTTCTCAAATTAGGGTACTAATCAAAAGTAGCGTAGATTCACGGTGTTTCAAACGTTATGGTACTACTTACAAGTATTGTGCATCACACAGGTAACTCACACCTATGGTGTTTCTCACATAATGGTGCCACTCATAGGCAACACAAGCCCATGGTGTTCCTCACATAGGTGTACTAATCACAGGCAACGCAGACCCACAGTGTCGCTCATATAGTGCTACTAATCACAGGCAACGCCCAGACCCGTGGTGTTTCTCACAATGGTACTAGTCGCAGGCAACGTAAGCCTGTGATGTTCCACATATAGTGGTACTAATCACGGGTACTGTAAACCTATAGTGACCCACCCACTAATGCTACTAATCACAAATCTATTGTATACCTAACATAGTGGTACTACTCACAAACAGAGGCGACCCATGGTTTTCCCTGCATGATGGTACTAATCACAAGTAGCTTCATGGTTCTAATTCAATCATTCCTTGGTTGCCCCTTTCAGTTGCCTCTTACGACAGGCAGAGGATATTTTGGGTGTATTCATCTGTGTCCCCCACCCACAGGGGGTTGGTTAACATCACTTCAATTTCTATACGTTTTAGGAGAGTATCCCACACAATTTATTTTACGTGCCCAAAGCCAATGACACAGATTAGTTGTATTTAAACATTCTCATACGCCACTTACCTTAGCCAGGAGTAAACCAGCTATCTTGGGGACAGAAGAACAATGACTTCCCAACTGTGCCTCAAAAGTCAACTGCTTGTTATTACAGAAAGAGAACAAGAATGACATTCCTAATTGTGGCTGGGGAATCTAGTCAATCTGCACAAATGTAGAAGCAGACTTTCCCAGAGTCAGTTAACATTCCAAAATCTTCTGAAGATACCTATTCTTCCGCGACGCTTCCCTGTACTGCCATCATAAGTATTTCTACAATATTTACATTTGGTTAGCATATGGATAGCACCATTTGCATCAAGCTTCCCACAACACTGGCTGCACAGTTGCGTATGACTGGGGAAGAGTGGGTCATGCATGTACTGCCGTGTTGAAGGGGCTCTTCAGCTCGCTGAGGAGACCGTGCTATAGTATTAATGTACAGTAAAACCTTGTTAAGATGTTTCTGCAGGGGAAGAGGAAAGAGAACACGTTAAGCAAGAAAATGTACAATTGAATACATGAATAAAAACTATCCAACAGGGATATGGAAGCACTTTATAAATGTTTTCTTCCACATGCATACATTTTACATCATGTATGTAGAGGTACAGTGAAGTATATAGGCTGTCTACGGTTTCTAGAGACTGGATGAGAGTATTAAAAGACATTAAAAAGAAGATAGAAAAAAATTAAATACTACTAAATAACAATAGTGAATTAAAAGATGTGTAAAACATCAGAAAACAAATATGAAATATTTGCACTGGTGCCCATAAAAGTATTATAAAGTATTATAAAGTACAAAGGTATTATTGCAAATCACAGACTTTCTGAAACAAATATTAGCTGAAACCTTATATTTTGGACCAGTGGGTTCTTAAACATTGTTTTGTGGCTACACTCTTTGACCATGAATCATTTGGGATTAAATTCAGTCAAGCAGCTGTGAGCTCGCATCCAGGAGATAGTGGGTTCGAACCCCACTGTCGGCAGCCCTGAAGATGGTTTTCCATGGTTTCCCATTTTCATACCAGGCAAATGCTGGGGCTGTACCTTAATTAAGGCCACGGCCGCTTCTTTCCCATTCCTAGGCCTTTCCTGTCCCATCGTCGCCATAAGACCTATCTGTGTCAGTGCAACGTAAAGCAAAATAGCAAAAAAAATCTCAGTCATATACGAGTGAATGACTGACCACCATTTTGAATATGATAACACTTCGAACGACTTGAGTCGAAACGTGAAGGTGCGAGTTTCAATTTACACATCACCACTGAAAGATGCAGATGCCTGTCCACTTCCTTTTTGCCTCCACTAGTAAGCAATTTTATAACCTTTTCAGTATTCACAATTGGGCTACCGCAAAATAAATATGCACCACGCTTATCAAATTCACACGATTATGTTCGTAATCTGTAGGTAGCTATCATGTGAAAAATATCCACTACCCTTCACTGTATAACTCATCAGAATTAATTTCTGCCCTCTGTATTCATAAAATATACACACAACAGGCTTACTGAGTTATTCAGTATTATCACAAAAAAGTGGCAAGCAAAACTGATCTTTCCTGAGGCTAACAGCTTGCTCCATGAAGGTGTAATTTACCCCGTAAAGTTCAGGAATTCAAGACATTTTCCCGTTTTCGCATTTCCACGGTATGCACTAGCCATGCATCTTGGTTGGTATGCTATTTACCAACTGATGAACCCACCTTAGTACACCGGGGCGAAACGCTGGCAACTAGGAATGAATTAGCTGGAAAAAATTTTAATGTCCAATAACAAACCAATTATATTGTTATCAATTTCAGGGCTGCAAAAAATGTGACTGTACTAAGGCGTACAGCGAAAATTTCTGACGTGATAAGCGAGGCACTTTTATATAGACTTAATATGGCGTGAATCGGGACTTAGAATTTACAACATGCTAAGCAAGAAATCATCTTAATGAGGAATGCAGTAACAAGGTTTCACTGCATTCGCTTACACTACACATGCATGAAATATTAATTTAATTCCTATATACCAGAAAAGATAAGGATGGATGTTAAGTAGATACCTAGTAATATTAAAATAAAATAGGAAGCAGAAGATATGTAAGCAGATTGTACCCAATTCACAATCCAAAACAACTGAATTTACAGTAGAAGTCCGCTATTGCAAGTATGGCATATAACAAGAACCCCGTTATGTCAGTTTTGTCTGTCCCTTCAAAATTTGTATATAAAACTGTGTATTATCCTTTGTTTACAGAGAGAGAACTATCATTGACGCACCCGTTATTGTGAGAGATGAAGCGAGCGCAATTTTTTCGTTACCTATATTTATGCATTCAACCATTATACTGCATGCGATCCATCATTTTCAGTATCATTTCCTTACTATGTCCACTAGTGAGCTCTCTCATCAACGTTCGAAGGCGATGTTGGAATCTATTAGGAATACCTGTCGACTGCCGGTTCGTAAACAAAAATATGAAATAGAACATGCTTCCGTAACAAATACGTAAATATGTGGTCGACAGTAATTGTTAACTCGTTAGAAATAAAGGCTGAGAAAACAATTGCTTAATTTTAATAATCTACACAGAAATTAAGTAAGAATGAGATACAAATCAAGATCACTGATTTCAGGGATTATTTTATATTAAATTTCAGAGAGGCTATTCCCATGTTATCATTTCTCCACTGGAGCTTGGAATATGTTTTCATGATACATACAGTACGGTTATGTTAGGTGATGCTGTTTGAATAAGAAAGCTGAAACATTTGTCACAAAATGTGATTGACCATTGAACCGTATCATTTTCTTGCTTTCTCCCTATGCACACTTGCGAGCTCTCTCGGCGACATTCGAAGACGATGTCGGAGTCGATTATTAATACCCGTCAACTGCTGTTCTCTAAAAGAAAATTCAAAATGAAAGAGGATAACATGTTTTCATAATAAATGCATAAATGACATGGCTGTTAGCAGTTGTTAACTCATTAGAAATAAAGGCTGAAGTAAACGATCGTTTAATTTTCATGCCAAATACTGCAATTTAGTAAAAATGGGATACATCTCAAGATATGGCAAAATGCATCATTGATTTCAGAGGTTAGTTTATATTTTCTAACATCTGGTTAAATTTACTAAAAAGAAAACTGTAGTCATGCACTGTGGAAAAGAGAAAAAGAGAAGCCAAGTGAACATAGAAGGAGAACAGTTAAAGAATGTATAACAGTTTACATATCTGGGTAGCATTATTAATGGACGTAATGAAATTAACCCTGAAATTAATAGTAGATTAAGTAAAGGTAAAACATTTTATCAAGTCAGAGAGCTTTTAGGGGGTTGACAAAGTACCCAAGAGAACAAAATTAACATTACATAAACAGTATTTCATGCCAATTGTAACATACAGACTAGAAGCGCTGGTAACTAAGAGACAAGATAGAATATTCAAGCAGTAGAAATGACATTTTTAAGAACATCGGTTAAAAAGACAAGAAGAGATAGAATTCATTTTTTTTTTTACTAGTTGTTTTACGTCACACCGACACAGATAGGTCTTATGGCGACAATGGTATAGGGAAGGCCTAGGAGTTGGAAGGAAGCGGCCATGGCCTTAATTAAGATACAGCCCCAGCATTTGCCTGGTGTGAAAATGGGAAACCACGGTAAACCATCTTCAGGGCTGCTGACAATGGGATTCGAACCCACTATCTCCAGATGCTAGCTCACAGCCGCGCGCCTCGAACCGCACGGCCAACTCGCCTGGTGAATTCAAAATATTAAAATCAGAGAAGAGCTAAATATAGAACCGTTAGTACAGAAGATACAGAAAGCAAGACTGAGATGGTTCGGACATGTAAAAAGAATGGGAAAGGAACAGGTAGCAAAAAGGGAATTGGAAAAGTTAAGGGAAAGGGACCAGATGGAAGACCGAGAAGAAGGAGGATAAATCAGATTTGGAAGGACATTAGAGAAGCTGGATTGGATGTGGCGGAAGTAATGAAGGAAGGACAGAAAGGAGTGGAGGGGGCTTATTAACCACACCCGGGTGACTGGAGTGGGATATTGATGATGATGGTTAAATTTCAGTAAATTTGTAGCAAGGAGGTTATCATTTCTCTAGATGAGCTTGAAATATGTTTTTATGCTACATACAGCCAAAACTGGTTAGGACGTTTTTGTGGGAAGCAAAAAAAAGTAACGTCATAAAGAGGGAATGTACTAAAATATGAAAAACTATTTCGCTGTTAATTTTACGGTTAGGTTAAACGGAAAAATAATTATGATGAAAACAAAGAAAGAAATGTTTACAATATTATAATTAATGAAATAAATAAAAAATAATACATTTTGAGAACACCAACATAGTAGAACTTGAAGGAAAATAGTTCTTAGAAACATGAACTATATCTCTTACAATTATGTTTAAAGTTGTCAAAGGAAAGTCCAACATCTGGGCAATTTGCACATATTTCATGTGTGGTTTAGTGTCCACTTTCTCAATTAACTTTAATTTTTCATCATCTATAAACTGTCTAGCTTTCTTCTTCTCCATAACTGAACGTCCTGCGAACCACTGTGTGTTACATGTACAGTAAGCCTGATTTATGTATGTTGTTACACAATTCATTTACGAACGTAAAATCAAGCACCAACATGTCAGCTGTATACGTAAGTACAGTAGACCTGATATACGTACGTTGTTACACACATAAGTACATTAGGCCTAATTTACCTACACAAGTCACTCAGGCCTCTTTCAAACGGCGTGGGAGTAAAACACGCCCGTACCTGCTTCCGCTGACTCTTACACATACAACGGGTCGATTGGTGCAAAAGTCTCCGCGCTTTCCAGCAAATCCTTTTCAACACTCCTTTCAGTGTGAGTAATAAGTATGGACCATAAATAATCTTCGTTTACCTTCTACACTTAAGAAAATACAAAAATATTTCACGCATGCTGTGTCCTTCACATTTTGTTAGAGGAGGAGATTGGTACAATTAGGAGGATACTCTCACAATAATGGGTCTAAATGATATCACACTTTCCCAAACACGAGACCACTGGTATTTCCGACATTAAAGTTATTAAGTTCTGAAAGTCTATTTCGGGTTCCATAACAAACGCTGTAAATCACACAGGAAAAGAACAAAGCACACGAGTAACTTTTAAACTGAAAATGAGAAATGTGTCAAATAGGTAAATAAAATTCTAAATCCATTTCTACTTTCTTATAGGTACACAATCGGGTTCTGATAAAGGTCGCAGTACTGATGTCGCAAGCACGGTCGATTCGCTGTGTATGATGAGGACATGCATAAAACCTAATATCCAATAACAAGTAATTGTGGGTGTGGGACTGCAACTTACCATGGACTGCCCGCTCAAGCATTTCTCCCGCATGCTGTACCTCTCCACCTACACATCATCTGAACTATCAGTTCTTAGTTCAAGCCTAGGCTAAGCGTGGAAGAGGGTCGAAACCATGCCATCTGAAAGAGGCCTCACGAATGTAAAATTAAGCACCAACATGTCAGATGCAAACAGAATAAGACTGGCTTGGATCTGACGCTCCCTGCAGCTGCAGGCCAACATGCAACCTCGCTCCGGCACCGTGAAATTAAGTTCTCTACCAAATCCTTACCCAGGCCGGTTGTCTCTTGCAGTGTCGCTGGCATGTCGTACACACACACGGCCGGGAATGTTAATTTAAACTTCTTATGGTGGGAGTTACCAACGTGACGCAAATCCAGGTTTCCTTAGTATGTATTTAATAGGACACGTCCTGGGACTTAGGAATAATGGTGTAATAACCAGGGAAACGTGCTAGAGATGAATGTCTTAACCAGTTTTGACTGTATATGGTTAGGTACCGAGCTCGATAGCTGCAGTCGCTTAAGTGCGGCCAGTATCCAGTATTCGGGAGATAGGTTCGAACCCCACTGTCGGCAGCCCTGAAAAATGGTTTTCCGTGGTTTCCCATTTTCATACCAGGTAAATGCTGGGGCTGTACCTTAATTAAGGCCATGGCCGCTTCCTTCCCACTCCTAGCCCTTTCCTGTCCCATCGTCGCCATAAGAACTATCTGTGTCGGTGCAACGTAAAACAACTAGCAAAAAAAAAAATGGTTAGGTGACGCTGATTGAAGAAGAAATCTGTAAAGTTTGCCACGGAGGCCTCAAGTGATACCGGTGCTATATTTTTTTTTTTATCAGAGTAAAATTAAACATACACCTTCACATAGTATTGTATTTTGAAAAATAACAAACAAGTAAGCCATAGTGTTGATATCATCCGCGAAAATGCAAATTTGAACAAACTGATTTCCGTCTCATACAGATTTTAATGCGTACAGGTTTTATCCTAACTTTTACAAAAAAAATCATATATAACGACAATCTGCTATTGCGAGTAGATTTTTCGCTGTTATGAATTCTCGCTATAACAGACTTCTACTGTACTTTAAAATAAATCTTTCTTCAGAGCAGCCACTGCTTACTTTTTACCACGAGTCATTCACTCAAAATTTTAATTTATTTTCTACAGCCATGCGGACTCAAATAATCGTCCTCAGATTAAATGCACTTGTATCGACAGGACTACTAGATTGACTGGGATCTTTGGTGTCATTGTGATGACTTGCTTCTTCAGATACTGATTTTCATTTTAAAATTCTTGTTGGTGACTTTTCAACACCCCCCCGCAAAAAAAATACTATCTTCTACTGGACCAGCTATAAAACAGTGGTTTGGGCTTAAGTAAGAATAAAGAGGTATAATCCACTTATTTGAAGTGTGTCCCAATTTTTCTATAAAATAAGCTTTACCACTTTAGGAAAAAATAAAAAAAGGTTGAATATAATGGCCTGAAAATAGGAGTATCATAGATAACAGGTATACAGATATAGCAAATACTTCTCCAAAATTACAGAATTGAGCTTCAAACATTCAAAATGAAATTAAAGTAATTTTGTTAGAATTTAATTCCTATTCACTTGTGAGAAGAAATACAAGATTCTTTCTGATAACTTGTCTCCTCTTCTTCCTTCTTCCTGATAACATTTCTGCTTATGCAGGTCATTCATGATAACTTGTATACATGATAAATCGTTTAGTGTTTTCTTTCTTTACAATATTTTTAACCTTTTAAATGCTGAGTTACCAGCTGAATGCTTGGTATGTCAGTGCTGAGTTTTTTCATTTGTATGTAAAAAAAATTGTACAAGCCTCAATTTTTAACTTATTATTACTTACAATATTAGCTTAAAATGTTTATAAATGTTGGTTCTTTATGAACCTGAATGCAAATGGAAAATCCTACACTTATGTTCAATACTATTTTGAGATAAAACAAAATTACACTTTTTGTGCTCATGCTTACATCATTTTTATACAAAGTAAAGAGCCCAAAATAAAATTATTTCCTAAAAGCTGTAGGCAACTAATTCAAGTACATAAGTTGATATTTTAAAATACTTTCTAAATCTGGAATGTGGTGACAGCTCAATGTTTTCCACCAGTTGTTTTGATACCAATTTGTTTCATCAACAACCAGCTGCACCAACACCAGAATAGTTTTTTTAAAAATCAATGATTTTGGGGTTGTCATCAAACACTACTTGGCTCCCAGAGTATGTCACAGTTACTTGACAGTCTGGTGGAGAAAAGTCATCCGTCCACCACAAAAATAGTGACGAAATATCTTTTGAACCCACCCTGTTTTTTTTTTTCCCCTTTGTTTAGAAGGAAGCTCTGTTTCTTTCTCACAATATTTTCAGCACACACTGTATTACTCTCACTTTCAAAATCGCTTAACAATTCATTAAAATCATCATCTTTATCATCACCTTCCACTGCGGTTAATAACTGAAAGATTCTTTGATCCAAAATAACATTGTTAGGAGAGCAACTAGCTTGTTGCTCCGCCATGCTTGTTTACATAACAGATATGTTCCACAGACGTCTACAAAAAGCACTGTAAGTTACTTAAAGTCTCTCTAATGTCACTGCTTATTCTTATTTCAAGTACTCACTTGTTCAACTTGTACTTGACATCAATGCACACTACATACAGATCCAAAAACCAGCACAATTCAAAACACAAATATTCACAAAAGGAAATGTTTACTTGTTAAAATGGTGAACTCTAGTGCAGCTTTTAGTATTTTCAGTTCACAAACCATGAATAACCACCCACAGGGATGCATGCAATTACCATGCTATTTACCAACTGATGAGCCCAACTTAGCACACTGGGGTGAAACGCTGGCAACCAGGAATGAGTTAGCTGGAAAATTTATAATGTCCAATAATGGACCATTATATTGGTATTATAAATTTACTCATTCGGGACAAATATTTCAGGTTCCCTATGGGAATCAACATCTAGATCAATATAAGGAAGCACGAGTGTGTACCCTCGTTCACTTCCTTTCAACTTCATTTTTGGAGACTAAATTTTTTTAAGCCTCAGAGATTTATATTCATCTCTTCGGTCTTTGAAGTTTCAGCAACTTAGTCACTTTATAGCATGACTTAGCCTCTGTTTCAATGGACCTTATGCCCAATTAGGTCTTGTTCTCTTGAAAGATTTTTTTGGAGTGCTTGTTTTCTGCCTCCAATCTCCTTTTGGTTCTAAGCCTTTAGTAACACTCAATCATGATTTTTCTGTTCATGGCCAGGTAGTATGGGCCTTCTGTTCTTATTTATTACGGATCTTCTGATCCTTTTGTGTGTAGCACCTCTAACACGATGGTCCCTAAGGTAATAGGTTACTCTTTAGGTAAAATGCTCCTCATATTTCAACAGTCTGTGATGTCAGAACCTTTTGTAATCAACGTACTCTGTTGGTTCAAACAAACGTGCGTGTGCAAAAACAGTTGTAAATGGACTCTAGGGTTTGGAAACCTGTATAATGTAAAAATTGTTGCAGAAGCAACAGGCTTCTTTTAGTACTTTGGTACTTGATGTGTATGTATGGGCTGTACAGGCTAGCCTCAGTTTCAAATTTAATATGTAAAATATTTGCAAAGTCAGAAAATTCAAGTATGTCACTTAAGACGGGAATCTTCTCCCCATGAAATGGTAGGGTTTGTGAGCTTTCGTGCTCACCTAGTGTAATTTATCCTGAGCAACTGAGCTCCCTCTGTAAATTATTCGGAACTGACAAGCTGTCTTATTTTGCGATTCTCAAGCTACTTTGTGAAGTTTCTGAGCTTTTATGCTCCTCTTGTATTATCAGAGCTTCCTGCTCTTCTCTTCTATTTCGTTAACTTCTTCTTCTTCTTTTTCCTTTTCTTATTCTTCTCCTCCCTCTCCTCGTTTTATGACTGCATAGGATCACTTTAGTCAGTCCATGGTTCAGGTCTCTTTTAGGGATTGTTCGGGCTTTGCGGTCCTCCCAGTACCTCTTCAGACGCTCCAATGTTCGTGCCCTTTCCTCGGTTGAAAATGTGTGTGTTGTTGGTTTGTTTCATGTAATGGTAAAGCGGAGGTTTGTATTCTCGAGTTTTAAATTCGATTTTATCTTATTTGTGGTGTCTTCTGTTGTAAGGCCTATTTCCATCAGATCATCTCTTACTTCTCTAATCCATTTACATCCTGTTGTGGTATTTTTTGAGACAAGATTACGTTGTACTAGTTGTTTCAGAAGTCTTGAATCCTGCATCCTCATGATATGTCCAAAGAATCCCAGTCTCCTCTTACGCATGATATCTGTAATGGGTTCTAGATCTTTGTACAAAATTTTGTTAGGTATTATTTGCCACTCTGGTATTTTTTATTGATGCAGGTTCTTTAAATCATCTTTTCAATTTTCTGAAGTCTGTCAGTCTTTGAATGTTTATTCAGGTGAATAAACTTGTTATTTTAATGAAAATTATCCTTTTGGGAAGAAATAAAAATACGACTTTCTGAAATGTTATTAACTATACTGAAACTTCGATTTATGCTTTGTACAGCCATCCACCCCTCATGCTTCCCTTCCTCTGTGAACCACCAATGGTGCAGTAGTTTTCACACTTATCAGCACCGGCTTTCTTGGAAACTGTTATAACAACATTCTGCTGAAAATCGGATGGCACTTCTCCTGTATCATACACTTTACACACTATATGGAATAACCTCGTCATGGTGGTTTCTCCGAAGGATGACCTAATAAGCTGAATGTTTATTTCAAGTACAAAGTCAGTAATAACCTGATTTATTTCTTTAAGCAAACAACTATTCTTTACCTCTCACATATCTCAGGCTTATTAAAAACATTACTAAGTAGGTTTCAAATGACAATGATTTTACCTCCCTTTGTTTTATGTGCACATCATCTAATTACACAATTTAAGAATAATAATGTTGTTGCCTTTACGTCCCATTAACTACTTTTACGGCTTTTGGAGATGCCGAGGTGCCAGAGGTTTAAATTTAAATGAATTCTGAGTGAAAAAGAGGCATGAAGAACAAACCATCATACTGTTGATGTCGTCCATGCAGCAATTGCAGCATGACAGTCTGAGTGGCAGGCACAATGATGATTGAACCATCTTCACGCCCCACTACAAGGCGACTTTGCTGAGGCAAGTAGATACTGGCAGTCAGCTTCACTCCAGGCAGGTCTCCAGAGTCCTTTGAACAAAAAAGCAACAATTCTGAAAATCTTCAGAAGAAGAAACACACACTAAAATTACGTAAATATGAGTACTAACATATTTACACAAGTGTATGTGAGTGATTATAAATATATAAGGCATGATCAAAAGTTTCTGTTTGAGGCCGTTGCTGCAGCGGACATGTAGGCTAAGGGATTAATGTGGCAGTCATGTCATGCCGAGCTGCACGCATTAAATGCATCCACGTGAAATATGGTGACAGTACCAAATGCGACCAAACAAGACCAATGTGCTGTTATTCTGTTCTTGGCTACCGAAGGACAAACACTGGTTGACATCCACTGGAGAATGAAGACTGTATATTGGGAAGCATGTCTGTCAAAAACCACCATTGTGGAATGGTGCACTAAGTTTCGTATGGTTCGTGTTATGACACAAGATGACGGTCACTCTAAGAAGTCAGCCTCATGCATTACAGACAACAACCGGGTGGTGGATGGGGCGATTAGGGCGAACTGGCGTGTAATCATTCGTCTGCTAGCAATGGATCTCAACATCAGGTTCGGTAGCGTGCAACACAGTATCCAGCAGGAGTTAGGCTAGCCAGGATGTGCAGCAGGCGGTTAGAGACTTCAAGCAGCAGGACAGTCTTTCACCACACGAGGATCTTCAACCTGATGCGTCGGTGGGATGAGTGCCTCAGTGCTCACAGCGATTTTACCTGACTGGCATCCCAATTCAGCACTGTACAGGCGTCGAACGGAAACTTTTTGATCGCACCTTACATATCCTCCTCCTCCTCCAGGAAACTCTTAAATCGGGTAGTGGATCACTACCTTCATCCGCTTCTCGTACCTCCCTGGAGGCACAAGAGATGCATGCCGCTTCAGGGGTTCTCCCTAGCTCTTTGTCCTTATTATGGTGGGTTTGCCATACCCAAAGGAATTTTATATCTAACTGCCAGGTTTCAAAGAGGCTGCCCCTAACATTGAACTGCCTGCTGGATTTCAATGGCAGCGCCAAACTAAAGGAGCTCTTCTGCCTGAAGCCACTGGCCTCTTCAGAGAGTTGGGCCAGACCATATTGAATATTCAAATGTTATCAAACTTTAACACTGCTTTACAATTATTATCACCAGAGATTCTTTATCCACAATTATTTACAAGCAAATCTGAAGAAGTAAATTCTGCCATTATGGTACCTTTATAAATAACTAGCTACCCACACTGGCTTTGCACGGAAGCAGTTATGAACATACGATATAAGTCATTTTTCCTCTGGTGGTGAACACAAAAATGTTATTATGATGTAACATGCAAAGGGACACAAAACTATCCATAAGAAAAATATTCTCCACCGAGATCAACTCTAACCATGCCAAGTGTCTGACACTGTACTTTGTTTATTGTCATGCCAAAGTAGACTCTTACCGGGAATTGGACTCGTTTGAAATCAAAAGGCACATCTGAAGAAATCATAGCAGTTGTTGGTATTAAGACAGCATGTTATGAAAAACTTTTCCGTCAGTGTTTTTCTATTTATATTTTTGTGAAATATGCAGTTTCAAAAACATTAAAGGCTAGAGCTCAACAGGTGTTTTTAGATGTAACATTCCTCCGTTGAGTAATGCAAGAAATATGCACATAGTGGTGTGCAATATACTGTGGCAACATGCTACAGAAGTTATTGCACAATATCGAAATACAAAGCCTTTCTGAAGGTCACAGCACCGACAAAATGGACTACAGCCCATAATCTTCCAGTATAGGACACAACTTTTAGCGGCTACAATACGTAAGGTAATGTAGGGTTTGAACAATTGGGTCAATTGCCAATTATTCAGTGTAACCACCACTTTCTCTACCATTTCTGTTCACGTCATCTGACAACCAATAATGAAATACAAACTTTTGAAGTTACCCTTCTTATTTCCATCAGTACCATTTCAAAACACTTCATTCTTTGAAAATATACAGTGGTCTACACTGAGGCCCTACAACAAAGGCAACTACATTAAAAATACACTGTGTACCCCACACGTTCAAAAAACCAGTGTCATTTAATCCAAAGATAACTGCATTATTTAATACATGGTCTACCCGGGGTGAAAGGAATAATATGTCACATTCATTTCCACAAAAATTGTTATGTTTAACAATGTCTGTCTAGCCGTAGCCCTACTGTTTCAACTAACAGTCGTCGGTTTGTATGCAGCAATTGAGAAGCGCAAGCGGTAACACTGCAGTAATGAGACCACTAGGCTCGGCAAGCTATGGATAATGCTGGTCTATTCAAGTCTCACGCATCACTAGCATGCTAGTAGTAACCATGAGAGGTGTGCACTTGTTCTATTAGTAACCACGAGAGGCGTGCACTTGTTCTATAAAATATACCTGTCTCTGTGCTAATTATTTTTTACATAAATGTATACGAATAATGGTTAGTGATGGGTAAGGAAAATAGGAGTTACAGCACACAGTTAAAATTAACAGTGATTGCATTCACAGAAAATAACAGCAAATGTGCTGCAGCATGCGAGTTTTGTGTAAAGCCATCACATATACACTAATGGCATTAAAAACAAGGACAGTTGCAGTGTATCCAGAAGACAGCATTATCATTTCAGGGATCAAAATCAGGCCAGTTGTGATGTTTGGGACATCACTGCATGTATTCAATTATTGAACTATATAATTAATTGATAAGATGTATATATTTAATCACTGATAGGTCATTTTTAAATTAATATATATATATATATAGGGTTTTAATTATCGATTTCACATCATTTCATTTCTTTGTATCATGGCTATAACGTATTCTGAACGAACCACATATTGGGTAAAGTATTTCAACATCATTCATATTAATAGCTTGCAGTAAATTTTCCAATAGCCATTGTGAGGTGACCAGAGTCAGCAGGCTAATTTCAGCCCATTTCCAGGAAAAGTATGTCATCAAGGTTACGAGAGACCCTACCCTCTCCACCTTCTGAAGAGACAGTTGAAACATTATGAACGCCGACTTTTCGAACTTCGCTACCTGACGCTAGTTTTCAGCGGGAAAGTTCAACCTACGCGAATGGACGTAATGAAGTAACACGATAGATTCCTAGCAATACATAGGAGAAGGGATGAGACCTCGAATCTTACTGGACCATGTGATATGGCTGATGGAGGGAGACTTTTGACGGCGATATACCCGCCGACAAGAGCTGGAGAGAGGACTCGTATTCGGACATTCTTACTCTTATTCAGATTCACACTGGTACTCGTACTCTTGGAAGACACTCTTACGCTGATCCTACGTCTGCACATCGGAGAAGATTTTAACTTACTTCACTTCGCATCTGAGTAGTACCGTAGGATACTACTCAAAAGTTACTGTCATTTGGACTTATCTCAATGACGAGAGGTAGTCAACGGGAGACCGGTTTTGACTAGTATAGGGGAGGAGAGCTTTTATTATGAATTTAGTTACGATACTGTTCCGTAATACGGAAGAATACAAGTGTATTCTCTCCATGAACATAACCCATGGTGGTTTTGCTTTTAAAATTAGGACTCATTACGACTTTATGTAAGGAGTACAGTAGGAGTGTTAAGGCAGGAAAGTCATGTTACAGCTAGTGTATTATGCATGAAGCAGAAGTAGGACTGGAATCCAACAACAGATGACGCAGCCAGTATGAGAGATCCAGCTTCCAGATAACAAAGTCTACAAATGGTGAGCTATTGGCTTAAATTACTGCAAGTCTACGTGTTACAATTCATGTTCTTAGAGTTCATTTCATTTAATTTTTCTTTTGCTTCCGTAAGTTCAGATTTCGTTAATACGCCGTTACGTTATGTTTTTCATCCTAATAAATAACTGTTTTAATTTGTATTTTCTGAAATTATTATTAATGATCCTTAAATTCCAAGTTAGTGTACTTAATGGTTAGTGTTCCGTCACCCTACCCCAGGGAGTTTTTTGAGTCTCATGACTTATTATTATTATTATTACTATTATTATTATTATTATTATTATTATTATTATTATTATTATTATTATTATTATTATTATTATTAATTATCAACTATCGTTTTCAAGCCATAAGCTTGAAGGCTGGCGCCCATGGGATATTGTTTATTGAGAAACAATGAGATATCATTTATTTATATTACTATTAAAGTGTCCCGCCACAATATAATACTGTCACACATCTGTGGACTAAGTAGGTACGCCACACAGTTTGTAGAAACTGAAGAAGAATTCTTAAAATACTGATTAAGAAATGAATTTGAGAGTCATCAAATATCCTGGAGGAGATGGACACACTCAGTCACATTCAAAGATAATGATTACAATAATGTACAGATTCATAGAGCCCTGTATCCCAGAGAGACAACTAAGTAAAATTCACAGAATGAGAGAGAATACCACAAACTGCCAACGTCCTCCACAAGCACAATATAAAAACCGTGTTTGGTACAGTCACAATTGTTCACAACTTTGGTATAAGCAGGGACAAATTGTCCCCACTATTACATCCTGGGGTGCACAAAATCCCCTGTACTTGCGGCAAGGTATACATTGGCCAAACATGCCTATCCATTGGTACACTTATTAAGGAACACCAACAAAATATCCATCTCAACCAGCCAGACAAGTCAGCAATGACTGAGCACTCCCTATCAACAGGTCATGATGTCGTGTTCCAAAATGTTCGAGCTCTTACCCGCACTAAACACTACAGATTTAGGATTATACAGGAAGCTGTGGAAATATGAAAAAATCCTAACAATTTCAACAGGGACACTGGCTATCAAGTAAGTAATATGTCGTTGCCAGCCATTAATGATTTACGTATGTAGTTCTCTTCCCTGTCCTTTCACTATTGCTATTTCGTTTCAGTGTTTTCCTAATTCATACTCTCCTCATCACCAGATGGTTCACTCTAGGCTACATGCTATGGGTAGGGACCTGAGTTTTTCGCGTTTGCGACTACACCGACTTTTAAACCTAGGAATTTCATTTTTGTCCGTATTGAACTGAGAAAGGATGATAGGAAAAAGTTAAAACGGTCCACCTTTTCAATACAAAATGTTATATTTATTTATAACATGTATTTGCACTTGGAACTAGTTTCGACGCTGTGTTTGCGTCATCATCAGCCAAAATGTGGGAAATAGGCAAGATGTAGGCATTTATATTACACAAGGCGTTACATTAAACAATACACATCTTACAAGGAGATAAAAACAGGGACGAATATAGAAACAAATGAATCGTTGAGAAAACAAAAGTTATACATATTAAAAATAACCTTAACCACACATCTTGCAATGCGAAAGTGTTCTTTTTGAATGATTCCTGAATATAAAAAAAACACACGCGCACACATTTCTGAAGAGCCAGCAGGCAGGACAAAGTAAAGTGAAACCTTAAGACTTCTTCCGAGAAGAGTTCCTCATTTTTTCTATGTTCCGACTAACTAATGAAGTCTCCCTTGAGTTCCTGATAAACATACACAACAGGAAATTCTCTTTCACTCTCAACAATAGCTCTAAAGACCAACGGTAAAATTTTTATTTTAAATATTGTGCAGAGACGTGAAAGCATGATTTTGAACATGATATAACTCCTTCATATAACCCAGTTTTTTATACAAGGTGTTGCATTAAATAACACACATCTTACGAGGAGATAAAAACAGGGATGAATGTAGAAACACATGCATCGTTGAGAAAGCAAGTTATACATATTAAAAATAAGCTTAACCACATAACTTGCAGTGCGAAAATATTTGCCTTGAATGATTCCTGAATACAAAACGCGCGCGCACACACACTTCTAAAGAGCCAGCAGGCAGGAAAAAGTAAGGTGAAACCTTAAGAGTTCTTCTGAGAAGAGTTCATCATTCTTTCTATGATCTGACTAACTAATGAAGTCTCCCTTGAGTTCCTGATAAACATACACAACAGGAAATTAAACAATACACATCTTACAAGGAGATAAAAACAGGGAAAGTTATACATATTAAAAATAACCTTAACCACACATCTTGTAGTGCGAAAATATTCGTCTTGAGTGATTCATGAATACAAAACACACGCGCACACATTTCTGAAGAGCCAGCAGGCAGGAGAAAGTAATGTGAAACCTTAAGAGTTCTTCTGAGAAGAGTTCATCATTTTTTCTATGTTCCGAATAACTAATGAAGTCTCCCTTGAGTTCCTGATAAACATACACAACAGGAAATCCTCCTTCACTCTCAACAATAGCTATAAAGACCACGGTAAATTTCATTTTAAATATTGTGCAGAGACGAGAAAGCATGATATTGAATATAATATAACTCCTTCATTTAACCCAATTTTTTACACAAGGTGTTACATTAAACAATACACATCTTACGAGGAGATAAAAGCAGGGACGAATGTAGAAACAAATGCATCGTTGAGAAAGCCAAAATTATACATATTAAAAATAAGTTTAACCACACAACTTGCAGTGCGAAAATATTTGCCTTGAATGATTCCTGAATACAAGACGCACGCGCACACATTTCTAGAAATATTTTCGCACTGCAAGTTGTGTGGTTAAACTTATTTTTAATATGTATAATTTTGGCTTTCTCAACGATGCATTTGTTTCTACATTCGTCCCTGCTTTTATCTCCTCGTAAGATGTGTATTGTTTAATGTAACACCTTGTGTAAAAAATTGGGTTAAATGAAGGAGTTATATTATATTCAAGATCATGCTTTCACGTCTCTGCACAATATTTAAAATGAAATTTACCGTGGTCTTTATAGCTATTGTTGAGAGTGAAGGAGGATTTCCTGTTGTGTATGTTTATCAGGAACTCAAGGGAGACTTCATTAGTTAGTCGGAACATAGAAAAAATGATGAACTCTTCTCAGAAGAACTCTTAAGGTTTCACATTACTTTTTCCTGCCTGCTGGCTCTTCAGAAATGTGTGCGCGTGTGTTTTGTATTCATGAATCACTCAAGACGAATATTTTCGCACTACAAGATGTGTGGTTAAGGTTATTTTTAATATGTAT